>NC_090778.1:12604166-12907500 GCF_040054535.1 Antennarius striatus | reverse complement strand
GCAAAAGATCAAACCAAAAACCAAATAGGGAACTGAAGCCTGTTAGGATGTTCGTGCAGAGCTGGGCTGTTTTAGAGATCTATTAGATTTTACACAGAAATACAAAACAAGTGGAAAAATAACAAGAAGCCTTTCCAGCAGTTGCTTTAATTGTTCATAATATTTGCATCAAAATCAGGTTACATTTTCCATCATACCTAAAGCTTGGCATATTTATCACCAATTGTTTATCATTTTGAATATAGACATAACATAAAGCAGATTTGTGAGCAGTAACTGTTGCTTAAGAAATTCATCACTTTGAGAAAACACATTTAGGAAGTGACGTCATTATAATTCAGTTCTCCATCTGCTATCATCATTCCTGAAAAAGGCCAGGTTTGAACTAGTTTGAACTAGTGTTCCTCTGTGAGAACCTGAGATACAAACTATGCATCTGTGTTCTCAGCCCACACTGATCTGTCCTCTCATAACAACTTCATAGACACTTAAAGAACAGATTTTCACTAACACCAAATGTAACTCAAGTGTGACAAGAAACTCAAACCAAGAAATGTTCAAATGAATCCTTCTGCTAAGGCAGCCTACATGGACTAGATTAAAAAAAAACTTCTCTTCTCTTATATTAACCAAGCACTTACAGCGCACCTAGAAGTTATTTTTTTTTAATTAGGAAAGAGGAGTAAGGAAAGTCAGGGCAGACTGACTAGGAAAGAGACATCAATTAAAACAAACAAAAAAATAAACAAACAAAATAAAACTTCCTCATGTCTTCCATGTATTCCTATCTGTTGTTTTTACCTCAATCTAACAGCTGGTGGCACAAAAAGTGGCACAATTTGTTACGATGTTCGTGTAGAGTTGAGGAAATAAATTGGGCAGGGATTTAGCAAATTATAATTCATTGCAAACTTTCTGATCCTGGAGATTCAAGGGGCTCTGGATAAACAAGGCTGATTGTTTCAGAGGCATGCATACATTACTCTTATTTGAGCTTGAGCTAGTATACATGGATAGCTAGGGAAAACAAATATGTTTCATAACTATTGTGCAGAAACATGTTACTGGATGAGACACTATTCTCAGCAGGTATTGATGGATGTTTCTTATAATGTGGAAAATTTTAAAAATCATATCATCATCTCTTAAATAGTCATAAATCCACAGTATACAATGACTGTAGAGGATAAAAAATGTTATTCCCTATCATGCAGGACTTCTGTGGAGGATTGACTGTACTACTGCAGAACATACAGGAGCTTGGGTTTAGCTTCCAGGCACTGACTTGAATCACTCTTTACAGATTTATTTGCAGAGGCATTAGGTAGTGATGGGCAAAACTCATGAACCCCCTTTCCAAAGCCTATATGTGGATGCATGTGTAGGGTTGCAGCAGCATTGACAAGCTGAGGGAGATGTGAGAAATTATTGCTTCTCAAATAGTAAACCAGTTGGGAGGGTGTGTTAAATGATGTCTGTGGAGACTGAGACCTTGCTTTATTCAAGTCACTCTGGTACAATAAGTAATTAGTTACTTTATTTGTTCCTGGGGGCGGCAGTGGCTCAGTGGTAGAGCAGGAAGTAGAGCGGGTCGTCCAGTGTTCCAAGATCGGCGGTTTGATTCCCACTCTTACCCAAAAACACCCGCAGTGTGAGCCGACAGTGGGAGGTGTCAGCTCACCCTAGGAGCACTGCCGAGGCACCGCTGAGCAATGCTCCGTCCCCCCATACAAGTTGCTCATTTGGGCGCACCCTAACTCCCCCTGCACGTGTACAGGCCCCTTATGTGTCTTTGTGTGTTCATGGAATGTCCACACTAATATATGCACGTTATTAACACTAGAGTGTGCCACTAATTTCCCTTTGGGGATATACAATAAATAAAATAATATTACTCATCCTGCCTGCCTCTTTTAAACCAAATCTTCTTACTTGGAAAAATTAACATTAATGAATGAATAATTATCAAAAATACAAGGAAAAACACTGTCAAACCTCAGTGGATCCGATCAATGTATGTATGTATGCAAAGATTTTTCATTGGATCTGTTTCTGCTCAGGGTATACACCAAGATGTGGTCAGAAAAATGTACTTCATGTAAATGCTTAAAATTGGATCAGAGTCTCAACGTCATTCCCCTCTGATCTGTAATTGTCCATTACAGCTTCTTCCTTCAAGCAGCTGACCTGGGAATCATGGACAGAGAGGTTGGATCCTCACAGGAGCAGCTGAGCAAAACTCTTATAGGAATCTTCCTCACAAGCTTCTCACCCGAGTTTGAACTTTGGGCAGTTAACAACTGATTAAAATACAATACCCAATGTTCATTTTGTAATACTAAATCAATCTAGGTAGTGTTAAAAACTTTTGTGTTGTATTTGTGTATTACTGTAATGTTCCATATGAATATGGTGGCTGGTGGCTGCACAGCTAGACTTTCTTTCCTGCTGTATGGGACCAATATTATAGATAAATTATCCATTTGATCATTTTGTTGTAAATTTTCACTGATATTAAATACAATTTCATGTTATTTTGATATAACGGCTGACAGAAAGGTTGACTGATGCATTTTGGAGAAAATATCCTATGTCCCATAGGAAAATAATCACATTACAGCACAATAAAAAGAAAAAAATGTTAATCAATAAGTAATGACAAATGTGTAACCATTTTAGAACAATGTTTGCAAAACTGATGATATTATGTGTTATGCTATTATGATGAGCTGCTAAGTGAATACACACATGGAGAAAGTTGTTGGTACCCCTCTGTTAATGAAAGAAAAACTCACAATTGAACACACTTTAGTGTTGTGGTTAAACATAATCATTTTCAAAAACAAATTAATGAAACAGACATGGACAAAAATATCAGTGCACCTAGAAGAGACTGAAAATAATGTGCCACAGAAATGCATTGAACTCAGGTGTATCCTCCAATTAAACTTGTAAAACCTGTATTAAACTACAACATTCTTGTAATCAGCCAGTTTGCCTAATAAAAGGGTGACAAGTATTCACCCAGATGTATGGTGACATGGCGTGTACCACATTGAGCATGGACCATGGGAAGCGAAAGACAGAGTTGTCTCCGCAGATTAAAAAGAAATTAAGATGTTAAATACAAAGGCTATAAGACCATCTCAGAGCAACCTGATGTTCCTGTAACTACAGTTGCACTTATTATTCGGAAATTTGGCCAACCTCCATGAACATCTGTTTAGGTGCTTGTCCACCGGGGTTATGATTATCCTTGAATGAATGTTTACAAGTCAAATGGATTGATAGGCCTTTGGATAGCCTCCATGGACGGGACAGCAGGAGGAATTTGTAAAAAATTGAAGAGATGGATAATTTGAATGGTAACAAAAGAGCCGAGTGCAACCTACAAAAAAAAATAATGGGTACATCAAGGTACATCAAGGTACATCATTGTCAGATCACACCATTTGTCATTGTTTGAGCCAAAGTGGACTTTGTGGGAAATGACCAAGGAGGACACCACTGTTGAAAACAAATCATTAAAAAAAAGAAGTGAGACTGGAATTTCCCACAGGACATATTGGAAATCCACAAAGCTTCTGTGAGAACAGTGTGTCTTGAATCTGTGCAAGGTTTCTCAATCTCTAGACAATCTGGAAAGAAATGGTTACCCTCGTATCAGAAGGCTTGCTATCAGTCATCAGTCATTGGTCTTTTAACATCTGATGGCAGCTAAGATTTGATTATTCTTAAGTGGCTCTCTATGAGCCCAGATCTAAATACTCGTGGAAATCTGTTGAAGGATTAGAAACATTCCGTCTGGAAAAGGTACCCTTCAAATGTGTCACAACTGGAGCAGTTTGCTCATGGGGAATGGGACAAAATACCATTTGATGAGCGCATAAGTCTCATTGATAATTAAAAAAATGATTGAAATGATTGGCTCATAAAGGTTGCGCAACAAAATACCAAGTTAAGGTTATCATTATTGTCCAGGCGTGTCTCTCACGTGTGTTTTCAAAATGATTCTTTTGAACCACAATTCTGATTTTCACTGGTGAATTTCTGAGAATTCTTATTTATTATTAAAATACTTCTGCCAGCTTCAAGTTATTTCAGTGAGCATTGTGGGGTTTTCTTTCATTAACCGAGAGGTATCAACAATTTCTGTGCATTTTTTCCAGAAACTTGATGATGGTGAAGAAGAAGAAGAAGAAGAAGAAGAAGAAGAAGAAGAAGAAGAAGAAGAAGAAGAGGAAGAACTAACATGTAAGATCAATTACATCATACATTGTGGGGTAGGTGTACAAAAACACGTCTACATAAAGTACTCAACTCTAAAGTACAGTATGTGGCACTGCAGAATATAAAATAAAAATCAAACAAATCACTGTTCTAGTGAAAGCTATTTCCTGAAGTTAAAGCCCGTTGCTTCTAGTATTTGTTTCTGTGTCAGTCAAGTTTGATGAAAGAGTCTAGCAGGATTTAATTTTCTGCAATGTCAGGGTTAAAAACCATTAGTATTAATGACTCTTACCCTAAGGCATGCTAATTATAAATGAGTGCATTTGTTTTTCGAATGTAATTGAAGAAAATTGTGCATTTAATGTGCCAACCATTTATGACATAATTTATCAATATTCATCACCCTGTTTTGTTGTATATGGTAAGTGGAAATCAGTCATTTAAATATTGGTAGTACATCCTGTTGGCTCTTTACAACCCCGTTGGTTGAATTAGACAAAGGTAAAAGATTTTTTTTTTCAAAAACACTTTAATCACATTCAAACATTTCACAATTTTACATCAGATGAAGCACTAAAGTGCTTCAGAAGAAGATTTAAAAGAAACATATAAGAAAAAAGAAAAATATTTCCCAAAGCTAAACATGCAGCTATGTCCTTTTCTTGTCCTCTGTTTTAATTTTTAGGCTCATAGCTTTAATGTCTCATTTTGCCCTATTGTGCCCACACTTGATGATAGATTAGCCTACATAGGATGAAAAATACATTGTGTTCTTGCAACACAATCAGAATAAGAATAGTTTATTGATCCCCGAGGCAAAGGCAAAATTAGCCAAAGCACTGCAATTTCAATTTGGGAAGTGCAATCTGTTACATGACTCATTAATAGGACATAATGCCGCTTCCTTCCAGACTCTCAGATATGTATATATATATATATATATATATATATATATATATATATATATATATATATATATATATATATATATATATATATATATATATATTTCAACCCTTGATGCTTTTCAATCTTTTGGATGTTCCTTCTTCCTGATGTTGGCATCAGCTGGAATCGCCACATCTATCACCACTGCTCTCTTTTGCTCTTTGTCCACCACCACTATGTCCGGTTTGTTATCTAGCATCAGTTTGTGGTCCCCGTGGTAGTAAGAGCACTTGCGGCCACATCAGATGTACCACAGGAAGAGAGAGGAGAGGATGTGTCCTATCCTGCCCCCTGGTAGGTAAACCTCTTCAGTTCTGATCATCTTGCCTCTTCTTGATACCATCCGGCCACATTTGTCTAATCCGAATAACATCCCTATGTCATCGCTGTAGATCCTGGTGGTGTGGATTAGTGAGTCAATTTCTCGCTCATTCCTGGCATACAGCTTAATGTCATCCATGCAGAGGAGATGGCTGATTGTTGTCCAACTTTGGAATCGGTATCTGTAGCCGCTCTTTGTGATAATGTGACTGAGGGGGTTCAGGCCTATGCAGAACAGCAGTGGTGATAATGCATCCCCTTGGTATATGCCGCACTTGATATTAACTTGGGCAATTGGCTTGGAGTTAATGTCAAGGGTTGTCTTCCACTTTCCCATTGAGTTCTTGATGAAGGCTCTTAGTGTGCTGTTGATCTTCTACAGTTCCAGACATTCCAGTATCCACATGTGTGGTATTGAATCGTAGGCTTTCTGGTAATCGTAGACTTTCTGGTGCACAAGTTGGCTATTAGCTGCCTATTCTTACAGTCTCTGTGTACTGCCACCAGTAGCTGGTGCTTGGCTCCCCTGGTGTTACTACCAACTCCTTTCTGTGCCCCACTCATATATTGATCAATGTTCATCTGTGCTGCTAGACGCTCATGGAGTGCTGTCAGCTTCTTTAGCCAGTATGTATGGCCACTGAGAGTGCACCTTTGCTAGTTGAGTGGAGAAGGTCTTGTTTATTCTCCTGGCCTCAATCTCCTTGGTGTATCTCTTCAGAGCCGTAGCCAGAGCCGTGAGTCTCTGTTTGGCAGTTTAGAGTGCTTCAGGTATGGAGAGATTTCCTGGGTACCCCTTTATTCACCATGTTCCTAGCTGGCTGACTTCTCCCCATGGAGGGTATTGTTTGTTATGCCCTGTGTTAATATTATATCCCAGCATCTCGAGGATTACTGTTGTTGTACTGTGGATCAGCTTGTAGGTCTTATTGCAGCATTCACATCTTCTAGCAGATCTTCTGAAGGTACTTGACAACTTAGCTTTGGTATTTGTTGGAAGCTCCAGGTTTGGGTCACGATCTTCCTTCTCAGGTCAGCAGCGCTTGTATTGAGGCCGTGTATGTCTGTTGGGGCTTGGTACCCAATCTCGGATTGTGTGTGTGTGTGGGGGGGGGTGATATCCCCCAGCTGACCTGGCGTCCTGGCTCCCCCTTGCCGTAGTATTGTTGTAGTATTTCATTGATCTCCGGTTGTGACAGCAGTTTTCGGTTACGGATGTTGGAACACCGGGCTAACAGCAGTTTCTTTGTTAGCCTTGATTGTGGGTTTCGAAGCATCCATTGGTACCACATCCGCCCCATATATCCCCACAGCCGGTCACGGGGAGCTGTTGCCTATCCCAGCTAGCTTAGGGCATGAGGCGGTGGACACTCGGTTGATTTTTGACTACGTTGAGTGCGCTTGGTTTATAATACCAATATATTTGTTTTCATGTTTGGTGTGAAGTCTGATAAAATTGTCTTATCGTGGAATTTCCACGGGCTCCTACTAGTATATATATACTGTATATACTTATATACAGTGAATCCTCACACAATCGCGACTTCAGCTCATCGTGGATTTTTGGTTGGCTGTCACGTGATATTGTACACACATTCCATTGACTGACAGCATCCCAAAATACACTACGTTCAGTGAGTCTCAGACTTCTATGAGACACAAACGTGCTTTCGATAAAAGCAAGGGAAAAGGTAATAAAGATAGAAGGTGGTTTAATATCAGTATGGGGAGGGTTCATAAATGTTCCAATTACCGTAAATAATAAGATAGTTTGTCGCTATATCACAGAATTTGTTATTCGCATATGGTTCCTGGAACACTTAAACCATGAGTAACGAGGGCTATATATATATATATATATATATATATATATATATAGCGTATATAGCAGAGTGATGTCATCAACTCATCCCATCAAGGCTGTGTTTTGAATGTACCTCATTTATTTTCTGTACTAAGAAAAATGTCACTAAAACTAGTTTATAAAATTTTGAAATATTTTGGTGAGCTGAACAATGACCATCCCTTCTCCAGAGTGGTCAAGGTGTAGCCCAGAATGAGGGCAACAATGTTAAGCAGTAGGGGTTTCTCTTGGACCCACATAGTGAACGGTATTTTTTTCGTGAAAAGAAAAAAACAAAAACAAAAAACAGAACAATAGCTTAACTTGTATTTCAGTGGGTATGGCTTTTCAATAAAACTGCTGTTGCAACACCATCGGGAGTTTTGCAGATATATTCATCAGCAGTGCTAGGTCAACCAAGAGATGCTTACACCACAAACCCTTCTGGAATAGAATATTGTTACGCCCTCCTTAGATGGACAGGCCACCAGCGTAACACAAGACAGCGCGGGTGCGAATGAAGGAGGCAGGACAACCAAAATGACTAATTAACAATGATTTACAAAAAACAAAACTTCTCCACGGGACACAGAGCACGGACACACATAGACCCCAACCCCCTGAGCTATGCACTGGTCACTAAATAAGAGTCCCAAAAGAAACTAAATCCTTACTACCAAAACAACACCTAAACTAACCCTAACAAAACAGGCACCATAGTGCCCCCAAGAATACAAGGGTTAGTGCCAGCACTCTAACTAGTGTGTATAACAGTGGATTGACTATGTGAGGTGGGAACACGATGTATACCTGCAGGTGTGTAACTAAATTCCCTACCTCTTGGCTCTGGCCCCGTCTATGGGAGAGAAGAAAATAGCAAAGTTAGAACATATCAAACAAAGGCAAACACATGGTCAAGAGCAACTATAACAAAACTGTAACAAGGCTAGGAAAACAAGATAACACAAACAACACAAGCCAAAAATGAGAGCTGCCACCTCTCTCCACAAGGCAAACAACTAAAGTTATATAGAGAACCAGGGGAGAGATGATTGGTGAGTTCTTGATTGATGATGAACTGGTTTCAGCTGTGAAGGCCTCGGTTGATCACACAGGTGAAACCTATTGAGAGGGACTGATCAGTGAACACAAATACAAACCAAGGGGAAACATAAACATAACACCACATACCTCCACCCGTAACAATATATTAAAGAACTATAAGCTTTTACCCAGCACTCATCAACTGGAATCATTTACTGATTTATCGAGAGATTGGGCAGATAAAACACAAAACATATTTGTGTAATTAGTAAAACACTGGCTTCAAGCCACCATTTGTGAATCAGACACACTTAAATGTCAGTAATTTCATGACAAGGTGAAGTGTTGCAAAGGTGTTCTGTGTTTACACTGTTATATTGCAAATTGAATATATTTACAAAAACAGAAACTACAAACAAATACCTTTTTTTCATCAAATATTCATGGTGTCAATAAATACGTATCTTTAAAGCATTTGTTTTAATATTACGTGATAAACTGTAAACAAGACAGTAGTGATCTGGTGTCTTGATGAATATACAGTATTAAGCCCTTCATAACTGTATATCTTGACCAAATGTGTTTCAATTGTTTGACTGTGTTCCTCATTTTCTGATTCTCTTGCTGAGAGATTGAATTCAGTGTAATTACTATATCAAACTTGCTAACACGCGGTGCACTGACGTAGCACTCGGAGTTTCATCCACCTCACGCCCTCAGTGAGCTGGGATAGGCTCCGGCTCAACATGACCCGCCACAGCGGATGAAATGATAGAGGTGCTGTCTCTCTCACTGGAAAATAAGTGTAGCACTTTAACAAATGGCAGCACGGTGGCCAATGGATAGCGCTGGCGCCGCACAGCAAGGCGGTTCCGGGTTCGCATTCCGCTCTGTATGGAGTTTGAATGTTCTCCCCGTGTCTGCGTGGGTTCTCTCCGGTTTCGCTGGCTTCCTCCCACCTCCAAAAACATGCTCTTCAGGTTAATTGGCCAGTCCTAAATTGACCGTAGGCATGAGTGTGTCCCTGCGTGCTTGTCTGTGTCTCTGTGTTGCTCCACAAGGCACTAGCGTTGTGCCTGGAGTGTCCGCCGCTTCACGCCCAAGCCTGCTGGGATAGGCTCCAGCTCCACGCGACAGCGGATAAAGGGGTTAGTAAAATGGATGTATGTATGTACCTTACCACATTTCCACTGCAAATATTCATGTCAATATTAAACAGTACAAGGGTTGGAGGTCAGGCTTTGACTGGTGGGACACACAAAACCCAAGAGACCAGACTTAGTCCAAGTGAAACTAATTTTATGTTAAAGCAAACCAGTTTGTTTTTGTGCCTGAACTTAACCAGTGTGTCTTTTGGACCTACCTACTTACTTACCTACCTACAGTATGACTGTCCGCCTGTCTGTCAATCCATCTGCCTGCCTGCCTATCTGTCCATTTGTCTGTCATCCATCCATCATTTTAGACAATTTTTTATATACTCACAAGGAAGCCTAAAGCCCAGTTTCTCCCTCTTTATTTTGGATGGAACAAAATGCATGTGAACACATGAGTATGAGTGGATGGATGGATGGATGGATGGATGGATGGATGGATGGATGGATGGATGGATGGATGGATGGATGGATAGATAGATAGATAGATAGATAGATAGATAGATAGATAGATAGATAGATGGATACTTTCTGGTCCTCATACAACAGAAATACTCTTGTTGTTTTGGATCATCACTCCAAGCATCATCTTTATCACCACATGTAATTTGATGAAATTTCATTTTGAATGAGAAGAGTGATCAGTATTGCAGAAATTCGTACCGGTGACAAATGAACTTGTTAACAGGGCTGCAGGTGCTGTTCCCATCAGCTTAAGAATAACTTTTTCCACATTTGATCCAGCCTCTCCTGTGTCGCGTCCATCTCTGTTGTCAGTCACCCTACTTTTGACTAGTGGCGCAGGTAGGAAGTGACGTGCCGCTGCAGCCTACGGGTCCCTCAATGGGCCAAATTTAAAATGCTTGCGCATTGACTTGCTACTCACGATTAATTGGGTTAGTGGTTAGGGTTAGGGTTATAGCGCTTTAATTTGCAGCGGGTCACATTCATAACATCACAGCGGTTTTGGTCACAGGGACACGCCCCCCGGATAAAAAAAGTTGCGGATACAGTGTCTACATGACAACGCAGACCCAGCGTTTTAAAAAAATTCCATCTTGACCAGCGTTTTCAAAAAGTTGAATTTTGTTCCGAATATCTGCATTGTCGTGTGGACGGAAGACGTAAACGCAACAAAAAAGTTTTCAAAAAGTTCCTGCCTGGCCATATGGGCATGGAGTAACGGTGTTTGTAATACATGTTAATAAGATTTAATTTTTATTATTATTATTATTATGGAAAGGCTTGAACTTTAATTTTTACCAGTCCACCCAGTCAACATGTTGATAAAGACACTTAACCTCAATATGCTCCATGTAAATCATAGGCAAAAGGAAAATATTTGACCATTTTGAAGTAACACCATCTGTGCCAAAGTAATGAAGAATTGGTTTTTCTGTGTCACATGAAAATTGCCATGTGTTAAGCAGCTAAACCAATCAATTTATTGTATACATGTAGTTATATTCAATTTGTAATTGTTAATGATAATTAAATTTACAGACTGCTCTGTCAAATGCATCATCACATCAGAGATAGAATAGTAGTTTGAAACAAGGTTCCCTTAGCAGTGTTTTAAATTGCTGCCGTTCACTTGTTATCACGTAACAGCTTTTATAATGGATTCTGTTACCTTCATGATCAACCAAACTAGAAAGTAAAGGCTCCAAATGTCATCCTGGAGGTGAATTAAGATAAAAGCTTCCAGTAGTGTTGAATGACAGGCAAAACGATAGTGAACCGTGGCATAATATAGGTAACATTTGAATGAGACAATTGTATTGGAATGTTTATTCAATATAGACAGGTGTGGTTTGTGAGGAAAAGTGACTTTCTTGTTGCAGAAGGGGAAAATCTAGTATTATGTTTAATATCAGTTGAGAAATAAATTGTGTTTTGCCAGAAATGCCATCTGGAACAAGCAGCCTACTTTGATTATGGAGGAAGCAGTGCAAGCTAGGTGCTACCATTAGTATTTGTATTCTCTTGTGAAACCTAATCTTGAACTCTCTAACTTCTCATGCCCTACTGTGTCCCTCAGCATAACAAAAAAAATTCTCAATCGACATGCATTTAGATTAAAAAACATACAATGGATTGAAAATGGTACACAAACTGGGCAAGGTGAAATTTAAAAAAAGACAAGAATTTGATTATGTGTTTCTGCTGTTTACATTCATATAATTTCGTATCTGTAGCAAGGTAGAGCTGGACTGAAATAATTAAGAGCTTTCCCAGGGCATGGAGGAAGAAACATAAGCTGTAAATATTTTTAAATAATTTTTCAAATCTGTACAAAGCATTATCGCTGAATTATTACCTGTCCTTTGAGTACTTAATGAAAAATTCCTTTCCTGCAGAGTAGAATTAAAAATAAAAGGTAAATTACAGGCTGCCAACCAAAATAAGAACCTTTCCTTCATATACAGTAGATCTACAGTGTAATCCCATACCAGTTTCTAGATGTAGTCATCAATATCCCCACCACAGGATCTTTGTTTCTGATGTGCATACTTTAAGAAAAGTGATATTTTATATGAATGAAATGTTGATGGATTGAAAAATAAAAGTATCATAATAAATGTTACTTAAGCATAGAAGCAGATAATGTTAATATGTCTTAAACCTATAATACAGCTTACATTTGAATTACAAAGATTGGTGCACCACTGTATAAATGACTTGAACATGCGTAAGCAGTGACACTCTACGGCGCTTACTGTCAGAGTGAAGAAAGTGTTCTAATTCCTGTCCTGTATTTAGGACAGCTTCTGAATTCCCTTTGTATTTATTAGACTTTCATGTGTCAGGAGATCTGCCAAGAGAGGCATTGATGCGATTTGTTTTACTGATTTATGAGAATGACCAGGCAATTTGATTTGATCCAAAATGACTGCAGTAATTAGAATGTGGTTGTGGGGTTTTCCAGAAAAAGCCACCTCTCTGATGAGGAGCAGAGACCCACTTACAAGTCGCAGACAAAATGAGCACCATTTTGTGGCCCACTAGCAAGTAGAGGATGGAAACTGAGCTGCCTTCAGGAAGTAAGCCTTTCAGGTGATTTTTTTCTGTGGTTTGGGGGTTGACCTCAGTAGAGGAAACAGGGTTAGGGATAATGATGAGGTTTTAGAGCAGTCCCTGGGCTGTAGCCTAATGCGATTCAAGGTAAATGGTTGAGATTATCAAGAACATAGCCTATGATATAGCTGATGATTGTGTTTGATTATTCTGCTGAGGTAACTGACCTTCCCTAGAGTGGAATGATTGCACTCATAGAATTTTATTAAGATGGGAGAAAATAAAATAAAGCCCTGGAAATTAGTTCAACATATTTACTGATAAAGGCACATTTTTAATGAGGAATTTTCTCAGACTCAAAAAAAAGACGGCAACGCTTGTTTCCAATGATGTCTTGCTATTTATTGTTGCTTAAGAGATGAGAGGGAGGTATGGAATCCTGTCATACAGCTGTTATGGGATAGTTGTGGGCATCACTAAAATTCTGTATTAAAAATGAAACATTGTCATCAAACATCTCAAACTCCGTTGTACACTTGCAGGTGCTCATCTCACAGAGAGCAAAAGCAAGTAATCAACTTGTCATGGTGTTTGGTTTGGTTAAATTAGTTGTTTCTATTTATTTGTTGTCTTTTTTTGGTCAGTCCATGTTTCTACTACTTGTATAAATCTAGGAATGTACAATAATGCTCATATTTTTAATGTTCATATTCTATTGTTGCTTTTTCTATTTTGTTGTGTTACAGACCAAAATTATTTTAATATTCAATATGTCAACGTGTCACTTTTCAGTCTTCCAATTATGATAAAAAACACATTTGATGCACATAGAATTAATTCAGCTTAAATTTATCAGGATACACTCTATAGAATCCATACATACATTTTGCCATGGTTTTTCAACCATAAATGTTTTATATTATTATCTTGTTATTTTCTTCTGTTGTCATTAATTTTTCATGTTGTATCTTTTAGTACATATAATTGAAGTTACATTTGTTCTGAAATACAAAACTCATTCATTCAAATTTAGCCCAGCACAGTGTCAAAAAATCAAACAATGTAAATAGAAGCTAACAAGAGTGAAACAATACTGTTTAATATTTTCTGACTACCACTAAAAAGGTGAGCCATTTTGGTAGGCATCATTAATGTCAATAGAGATGAAGCCGAGTCAGCCGCTCAGACTTGAGTGGCAATACGGGTGTTAACACTGCAGCTGTCAGCTCATTACTGAGCTTCAGCGTGGTCGCAAAGCTGTTTGCAGGATGGACGGCAGTTTCCTTGCAGCCAGGGTAAATACCTTGCCCTTCTGCTGTATTCCCAGGATTCATTATACTGCAAGCCAACACATGGGAGGAACTGTCAGGAGATACCAGTTCCAATACCCACTAAATCCTTTTACAGGTGCTTTAACTTGTTGAATGAGACTGACATTGATTTAAGGTGTGTGGTAAGTATTGGGAGTAGTACTTGGTTTGATTCAAATGCCGAATCTACTTGAAAAATACTGTTGAATTTCAGGTCCAAGTGAATTATCCACAAAGGAACACTGAAATTGTAGTGCATTCACCGATTTCCACTAACCCAACTGATTTTATTGATGGGTTAATTATCTGTTTTAAATGAGGGGGCTTATAAATAAGACAAAACCTTCAATTAGAGGCAGATTAGATGTGTACCTCAATTGCTAATAAGTCTAATAGCTAAAACTAAAGTAAGATTTATTTTCCCTTTGTCTATAACATTTTCCTGATCTAGACCATGGAACTGAAGTCACCCTCAACAAGACATTTAATTGTCACCAGGTGTAAAAGAATGAATGAAGAATTTGAGTGTTTGAAGAACAGAAATATGTATTAATACCACATATGTCACAACGAGCAGGATTAGGACCCAAATACAGGGCACGGGTGGAGAAGCTTTCATTCATAGTTTAATCAGAAAACCAAACTTCAGACTCAGACAAGGATCAAAACAAGACGTAGGCAGAGAACCAAAAGAAAACCAGGATTAAAAAAGTTAAAAGCCTCAGGCTAATCAGCATGATCAAGTCAGGTGTTGGGAGGAACCACAGGTGTAGAGACGAGGCTCCACCCACAAGTTTGGCCTCTCCTCTTGCCACACCTCTTTGTGTGTGTGTGTGTGTGTGTGTGTGTGTGTGTGTGTGTGTGTGTGTGTGTATATATATATATATATATATATATATATATATATGACCCCCAAACTGGAAGAGTGGCTCCAGCAGATTCCTGGAACAACATCTGAAGCCTCAGTCCAGAAGAGCGCAGTCCTAGGAACAGCTAAGATACTGCGCAGAACCCTCAGACTCCCAGGCCTCTGGTAGAGGACCCGAGCTTGAGGATGACACACAGATACCACCCTGAAAGGGTGAGAGGGACATTTATATATATATATATATATATATATATATATATATATATATATATATATATATATATATATAATTTACATATAATATAGAAAGAGAGAGAGAGAGACAGTACATTGACATATACAGACATGAATATTTTTTGTTATAGTGCAGCACACATACAAACTCCACTCAGAACAGGATTTGAACCCAGAACTTGTTTTACTGTGAGGGGAAGGCCCTACCCACTGTGCCACCGTGCCACTCCTAATCCTCAACATATGAATACAATTGGTTAATAGAAGCTGTTCGTAAGCTGAATTGTTAGTTAGTCATTATTTATTCAATTTCAATCTACAATCTCTATTTGAGGTCATTTAAATGCCATTATTACTCTGAATACAAATCACTATTCTATAAGACTTACCACAATAAAGAACAGATGAAAACAGATGAAAACAATACATAATAACATAAAATACAAGTACACGTTGTTTTGAGTTAAGATACACGGCGGTTTTAAAAAAATACACGGAAAAATAACATCACCTTTTAAAATATGTATATTTTTTAATTAGGACAGGGATCTCTTTAAAAATAGGCATAGTCAATCTAATGTACCTATTAATGGGCACAAAATTAGTACATTTGTGCATAGTTTGGATTCTAACAGAATCGGTGTGTCTGTCTTGATAATTGAACTATTCCAGAGGCAAAGGATATTTTAAAAATACATATCTTTTTTAATGTCTATTTATGTTCACATAAATGTTGAATAAATGTTATTATATTTATTTTATTTATCTGTGGGAGAGGTTTGCAGAAGCTAGATAGATAGATAGATAGATAGATAGATAGATAGATAGATAGATAGATAGATAGATAGATAGATAGATAGATAGATAGATAGATAGATAGATAGATAGATAGATAGATAGATAGATAGATAGATAGATAGATAGATGCTTTATTAATCCCGGAGGAAATTGTATTGTGATGGTCATCCCGCAGTCATGTGTTTATATTGTTGAAGAGCCATTTTCCACTCTAAGAGTGGACTCTCCCAGAGGATTAGTTTGTGTTCCTAAGATTTATGATCCTACAACATCTCGCCTTGAAGAAAAACAGGCAAATTTCTGCAGTAGTTGAGGTAAATGATGGTTATGTCTCCTATTGATGGATTTTTACCCACAGCTCTTTGAGTACACAAAGTATATTGCATCTGTGTCATCATTTGAAGTCACAGTACGGAGTGCTAAAGCCCTTCTGCTTTAAAGAGAGAATATTTCATGTGTGTACGTATATTGTCTATATTTATGACATCCGTATAGTAGTGAATGTAGTGAAGGAAATTGTCCATAAATCAAAAGTCATTAGCTAACAATCCCTGAATACACAAATGTACCAAGCATTATCTAAAATTGTTAAGCTTAACTTTAAGCTCTGGTCTATGCAGTTCACCTATGTGATTGGAAATGCACACAGTAGCACAGGATATGAAAAATCTAAAGGCACATGTTCAATAGGATCATTTGGTTCATGTCTTTTTAGACCCACACCCATTGTTGCAACCTCTGACAGTCCTATTGATTGCTTACAAGGGCTGCATTCATTCCTGCCACACACTATAAGAGCACAATACCTTTCACTGTCAAGTAACTGCATCAAAATTATGACATTAGTGAGTGAGAAATACATTTGATACAGTTGCAAAATCAGAATGGAAATCCAGTAACCTAGGAATTTGCTGTCAAACTGGCACAGTTGGAGACATCTCAAAATTTCAACAAGCCATTGATTAAAATGATTAATTAAAAAAGTTGCTTCTCCAGTTGGATCCAAATTAAATGATTTCATGTCACGCTGAGGTTAGAGATACAACATATCTTACATGTTACAATGTTATGTTACAATGGTTGAGAAAAATAGGTCAATGGAACATTGAACCCAGTAAATGAACAACATACACAAAGTCAAGATAAACCAACAAGAAGGAATGTGTCCCAAATATATGCCCCTGAGGCACTGGCTTTACAAAACAATTTGACATTATATTAGTGGAAACCTCACCCGCAGTTGGAAGGGAGCCTTTTTTTCCGTGATCTACAAGGAGTGAAAATGCAATGAGAAGTATGACATATAGATCTTGCACCACAGGACAGCAAAGCAAGTGGCAAATTTAACGCAGTCAATTGGATCTGTTCGAGACGATGAGGTCGTTGAAACTGAATGATACAATATATGTAATTCAACATGACAAATAGTCTGTGACAAAGAAAAACAATATACAACTTGATTTAGGTGCTTAATTTGTAAACTTTTAATCATAGTCAGTCAGTCAGTCAGTCATCTTCAGATTACCACCGCTATATCCGCCGCAGCGGGTCACGGGGAGCTGGAGCCTATCTCGGCAGCATAGGGCGTGAGGCGGGGGACACTCTGGGGACGACGCCAGTGCACCGCGATTTAATTATAGTTTAACAAAAATGTATACATTGCCCATTTTGAAAATTCTTCAACATATCACATTAATGTTGTATCCACAACCAGCAGCAAAGGTTGTCTGTGCTCTGCTTGTATCTGCAGCATTTTTATTGTATTCATTGGGAATACAAGGAGCATTGAGTTCTGCAAAAATACAGCCAAATGTAGTAGAAGGACAAAAAAGAATGGAAAAAAAGTGTTTTTAGTTGTAGTGTTGTTGTACTCAATAGCTAACAATTGTTCATCTATAATACATTTGTGTATGAAACTAATTTATCTGCATCAAATCATGTAACAGTGAAACATCTAAAGTTTCATCAACAATAAATATGCTGACAGTAGAAGAGTTTGTGATAGTGTGTCTGGTTAATATAAAGTAGTAAAAGTGGGAATAGCAATATACTCTCTGGTTATTTACTAGGGATGAGCAAGTCTTCGACTATTTGTATCTGTATCTGTCCAAACATCTAAATTATCTGTATCCGTATCTGTACTCGGATAGGTTGGTACTTAAACTGGAAGTGGGTGTGGTTCGACCGGAAATGTGTGGGGCTAAAATCGGTACATTATTTTAAGTCTTAAATTGATATGGATTGATCAGAAGTTGAGATTCAAATCAATGTTTTTGATCACAAAAGTAAGACAATTATTTACAGAAAAAGTTTTTATGAACTCAGAACATGAATATTCTTAAGTGTATGAATGAATATTTGCAGAACAGCTTCAAAATTGTGATTCAATGCTTTTGATCACAATAGTTAAGGAACTATTTACAGAACATGCTATTACATGCTATTTAACAGCTAAAATGTCTATACATTATATAAACTATCAATTTGAACTGAAGTGGGAAAGTGTCAAACTAAGAGCAAGCAGGCAAAAAAAAAAAAAAGACTGGAGATGAGGCGGTGACTGATGCGACACAAGCAGTTTTCAGCTCTGTATGGTTCAATGTATTGCGTGTGTGCAGCAAAACAAAACAAGTAACAAATTCACCAAGTAACCTTAAATAGACCGAAATAGAGGCAAGCTGAAGAAAACCTAAAGAAAGTGTGCATGATGGCTACATTGAAGCCATGCACAGAGAGATCAGTCAGTGTCTGTGTGTGTGTGCGAGAGTGGGGCAGCAACAGCTCTGGCTGCAGTGATGTCTGATGTGTCTCTATAAGGAGGGGCAGGCGCTGTGTGTGACTGGCTAATCACGGAGCGTGAAGACAGTCAGTTATGAGGATTTTCCTTCAGCCATGTCAGCTGGGATAGGCTCCAGCTCCACATGACTCGCGCAAGCAGATGAAGCGGTCAGGAAAATAAATGAATGAATGAACGAGCACGAGTATTGATGAGTTTTACTGCATACCGGATACTCGTCTGAAACGAGTACTCCACTCAACCGTATTATTTATTCAAGCATTCTCATTTTTTTTCACTGTTTTCTTATTTGTTGATTCATAAGTGTTTGTCGTGCAGTCCTTGCACTGTAAATACACTAACCCCACCCTTTCCGTGCTATTGTTTTAGCACACCCCTGAAGCTGCAAACCTGCTGCTGCAGATAGCTGTTTATATCTTTATTCTAAATGTATTCATACTGAGCATGTCTCAAAACCAATTTGCATAAAGTTGATAACTCGCATCCCTTGGCCTCCCAGGAACTCACATGCCATATTTAAAGTGGATAGGAATGATGATTTTCATGATAGATGAATTATTGACAGTGATTTCTTGCATTTTCTTTTGCGTTTCATAATTTGGAAACTAACATATCATCAATTATTTTTACCTAAAATAGAGAAGAAAAGAAAAAAAATAGTAGGAGAAATTATCTTTCCACTTTGTGTGTTACTAGCACACTAGTCACACATACGATGCCTTCTCATGTTTTTTTTTATGCATTTCTTCAAATTGTGTTCTTTTTTTCACTATGCAGCGGTGTATTTAATTTGTGTTACAACATAGTGTGCCTTCTATAATTGTTAACCTGCATTTTGTTCATCAGGTGCATAGCGGGTTGATTGCTGTCACCCACAAAGTATTAATTTGCTATTTGCTTGACTTGCTTTTGACAACGCAATACAACTAAATGTACCCAAACATTTCCTTTACCCACTTCCCAAATTGTTTACTAGATAGAATCACAGACAGTGATTTCCTTTGAAAGTCAGTACTAATCAATGATTTATCACTTAGCTATTTTGCACTGCAGTCATTGAAGCTACAGTATTCAAGGAGCATTGCTATCCACAAAAATAAAATCTTTCAAACAAAAAGCATATCCAAGTAGTGGTACTACAATCCAAAAACTTCTTCTTGTTTTCCCTTCGGCTTTTCCCTGCAGGGGTCGCCACAGCGAATCGATTGCCTCCATCTAACCCTGTCCTTTGCATCCTCTTCTCTCACACCAAATACCTTCATGTCCTCTTTCACTACATCCATAAACCTCCTCTTTGGTCTTCCTCTAGGCCTCCTGCCTGGCAATTTCAAAACTCAGCATCCTTCTACCAATATATTCACTATCTCTCCTCTGGACATGTCCAAACCATCTCAGTCTGGCCTCTCTGACTGTATCTCCAAAACCTCTGACATGTGCTGTCCCTCTGATGTACTCATTCCTGATCCTATCCATCCTGGTCACTCCCAGAGAGAACTTCAGCATCTTCATCTCTGCTACCTCCAGCTCTGCTTCCTGTCTTTTCCTCAGTGACACTGTCTCTAGGCCAAACAACATCGCTGGTCTCACCACGGTTTTGTACACCTTTCCTTTCATTTTAGCTGAAACTCTTCTGTCACACGTCACACCTGACACTTTTCTCCACCCGTTCCATCCTGCCTGTACACGCTTCTTCACCTCTTTTCCACACTCTCCATTGTTCTGGACTGTTGACCCTAAGTACTTAAAATCCTCCACCTTCTTGATCTCTTCTCCCTGTAACCTCACTCTTCCACTTGGGTCCCTCTCATTCACACACATGTACTCTGTCTTACTGCGGCTAACCTTCATTCCTCTCCTTTCCAGGACAAACCTCCACCTCTCAAGCTTTTCCTCCACCTGTTCCCTGCTCTCACTACAGATCACAATGTCATCTGCAAACATCATAGTCCATGGAGATTTCTGTCTAACCTCAGCTGTCAGCCTGTCCGTCACCATAGCGAACAAGAAGGGGCTCAGAGCTGATCCCTGATGCAGTCCCACCTCCACCTTGAACTCCTCTGTCACACCTACAGCACACCTCACCACTGTCTTACAGTCCTCATACTCATCCTGCACTGCTCTAGCATACTTCTCTGCCACTCCAGATTTCTTCATACAATACCACAATTCCTCTCTGGGCACCCTGTCATAAGCTTTTTCCAGATCTACAAAAACAGAATGCAGCTCCCTCTGGCCTTCTCTGTACTTCTCTATCAACATCCTCAAAGCAAATACTGCATCTGTAGTACTTTTTTTTGGCATGGAACCATACTGCTGTTCACAAATGTTCACTTCTGCCCTTAGTCTAGCTTCCACTACTCTTTCCCATAACTTCATTGTATGGCTCATCAGCTTTATTCCTCAACTCTGCACATCTCCCTTGTTCTTAAAAATGGGCACCAGCACACTTCTCCTCCACTCCTCAGGCATCTTCTCACTATCTAAGATCCTGTTGAACAACCCAGTCAAAAACTCTACTGCCACCTCTCCTGGACACTTCCAAACCTCTACAGGTATATCATCAGGACCGACTGCCTTTCCACTCTTCATCCTCCAAAACAACAGTCTAAATAAAAGCACACACTTAATACACGAGTCACAAACATAACCACTGCATTTAACAAATTAATCTATAAAAAAACAACAATAAAACAGCTATTCTAACAATGTGAAATGTTAAAACAGGTTTGAGTGGAAACAGATTATGTATGTGTATCATGTTTTGTTGTCTATTGATCCCATAGGTTCCACCGTAATTACCACTGAACATACAATGTATGTCTATAACAAAAATGTGTTAAAGTGATCGGGTCAGGCGTTGTTTGTGTTCAACATGACACAGAGATAATAATGATCCTATTCTGGGCACAGTGAGAAGAGCCTGCTCTTAATATGAAATTACATTCATCTCCTTTATTTCTTGTCTTCTTTTGCTTGTCCAGTGCCACTTCCTATGAAAAAGCTGAGCCGACTGCTGCAGCCTTCTGGTCATTTTCATTTGGCCCTGCAGATAGTAAACACTGGGTCAGTTCATATAGATAGGCAAATGTCACCACCTCTGCTCACTTAATCTTGCAGTGAAATTAAAAATAATTTGCGTAACTTCATTTAACATTTCAGTATTTAAAGAAACTAAAATGAAAGATAAACATTTTAGCTATCTTTCAATTTTAACAACCTGACATTGGATGGATGGAATTAATGTTGTTTAACAAGCTAAATTATTAATTCAGATGAAGCAGCTGGCATCAGTATGAATGTTCACTGTTTAATATGTTAACTTACTGTGACAGCACAGCAATTTATTTTCAGCCATTGAGGAAGAATGGCATTGAACCACCAACAGTCCACTAGTTTAATAGTGTGCTCTGTCAGGCTCCAGTGGATGAGTCCACATTTTGTTTGTAGTTATAACCAAAGAACCAATGTGATCAGCAAAGAGTTACTGCAAAACATAAATCAGTCCACCTACCCACATAGGCAATGATACTGGTTAACAGATAAAATGTATATCTTTGCTGCATCAAAGTAGAGTCAAGTTCAGGAAATCATTTCATGATCATTTCATGAGTGTCAGCAAATATCCAATTTTGACCTCAATTTTGTATGTTTTTATAAAAAAAACAGGAGCATTGCCAGCGCGTAGAAAATACTGTTCAATTTTACAAAAGACACAAACCCAGACATTCCGTGCCTGTTTTCCTTTCAACATGTTCAAGTACAACACTGCCAGACTGACATATCTGCTGTCTATCAACAGACATGAGGCTGTTTTGTACAAATACCTTGCAATAAATGAATTCAAAAGGAAATCCCAAGGTACATTAGTGAGTGAGAAATACTATTGATACAGTTGCAGAGCCAGACTGGAAATCAAACTACCTCAGAATTTGCTATCAAACTGGCCCCAATAGAGACCACATCTCAAATATAAACAAATCATTGATTAAAAGATTAATTAATAATGTGCTCCTCCATTTGGATCCAAACTGGTTTTTTCTGTTTCCTCCTCTGTAATGTAACTAATGACCTGCCCTCATGGTACCGTTCTACTGGTCCAAGCTTCTAGAGGCTGGATTAGATTTTTAATTTTAATTACCATATTTCAGATGAGCCAAAGCATAAAGCTCTTAATGTTTAAACTGCAGGCTAACGGTTGGCATTTGATGCAAGGCCTTGTACTTAAGTGGCTCATTTAATCTTTTTAACAACAGCATTTGCTGAGGTGGAGTAAATTCACTTCATTACAGCCAGGAGATGGGTTTTCATGTAGTTCAATCAGTGGACCCTGCCTGTTCAAGACAGGGACTTGATTTTTTCATGCCAATGAATAACTTTCCACAACGGCTCTGAATTGAGATTAGTTCTGTGGTTCATTAGAAAAATCTTTGAAAAGATTCAGGGCAGCACAGTCACACAGTGCTGTTGTTTCACAACAAGAAGATTCTTGGTTCATTCTACATGGGGCCTGGGGAGTGTGTATATTGTTTAAGTATTTGTCAGACCTGTGACTCCAGTTAGGCTGCTGCACTGATCACAAAGCATATGGTTATAATATTATTACTGAAGTGAGTTTGTATTTGTTTGAAATTACAGCTTCAAATTATTCACAGTAAAGCTGGAACTGCCCTATATTGTCACGGTTTGGTGTGGCTGTGCTGGTGTGTGGCAGGGGGAGAGGCCAAACTTGTGGGTGGAGCCTCGGCTCCACAACTGGTGCTCATGTGGTGCTTATCTCCACACCCGGACTTGATCAGGGCGATTACCATGAGGCTTTTTTGGTTTCTAAATTGATTCCATGATTTCCATGATTCATCCTTTCGAATGAAATAAATAACCTTTTTTATCAATACAAAGTCAGTTGAATTATCTTTGCCCTTTTAATATTCAGTTCCGTAGCTAGTGCCAACATGAAATAACTTTTCTTCAGAGGTCAGGTTTTCCCCAGGTGGTTACTTTTATGTGTTGTTGCCAAAGGACAGAACATTTACACCTTGAGTCATTACGAGCAGTGCAGATGGAAAAGCCAGGTGGCTACAAAATATGACAAATGAATAAATGGATTTTTATAAATAAGTATATCTTTCTGGATCTGGATTTAGATCTTTTGGACGTGGGAGTTTAAAGATGACATGTCTAGAACCCATGAGAGTGTCTGTACAGCCACAGATGAAGCAGTTGCTTTTTGTTTTTGTTTTGATCAGTCAGTAAAGGTGACAGCAGCCTCAGTGATATTGTTTTAAAGCTCAGTGTTTTACCATTCACCTGTCCTATAAAATACGGGCTTGCATAAAAGCATGAAGGGCTTCTGTGTCTAAACATGAGGTTATTTGTGGCTTCAGAGACAGAGATTTAAAAAAAAAAAAAATTGTTTATTTTTTTCAGACATGTTAATATAGCAGACTTCACACCTTTATTACATTTACGACATCAACAAAAACATCCGAAAAAAAGGGCTGACGGATATAAGCGAATAGGCTTGTGAAATTCCCGTCCCCCAGAATCAACAAACATCTCTCTCATTAGAATATGTAATCAATAAAGTCAGACATGAAAAGTTTTCAACCATCTCATACATTGAATTTTGACAGACGCTCATACCCTTATCCACTTCTACACATTAGCCTTTTACCCTAGAGTATAACCATGTTTACATTCTTCCTAGGAACACAAGGTTTGTTAACATCATAGTCAGAACAAGACGTTGACCCCACCAGTGTTCTCCACAAGAATATAATGATCACCTTCACCTCTTTCAGCAGACAGTGTTTATACAAGAATTAACCAGTTTGTTGCAGACACTTTGAAAATTTTACATGGTATTATATTGTCAAAAGATATCAATATGCTCCTTAAAAAAGTCTCAAAGTTAATGTTATCCCATGTTATTACAAATACATGTTTCTTTCTTTTTTTGGTTTTTTGTTCATTAGTCCCTGTTTCTGACATTGATGATGTTGATTTTTTCAAATGCACCATGTAATACTTGACGTGTCCAAAATTGTAGAGCTCCCAATATTGAAGTGACTCTGTTGTACTGATCTTTGGTGTAGTAACAACGCTTGTCCGTCTTTATTGCTCATATTTCACCAACTCATCTGCACTCCTGATCACCATTGTTTTCATCTGGTCTGGAGAAAGCCCCTTTGTTCTGATGAAGATCAGCCTGAAGTTTGCTCTGATCCTCCGGGATTAATAAAGTATCTATCTATCTATCTATCTATCTATCTATCTATCTATCTATCTATCTATCTATCTATCTATCTATCTATCTATCTATCTATCTATCTATCTATCTATCTATCTATCTATCTATCTATCTATCTATCCTTCCACTGCAAATAAATGATGCTGCAGCTTCCAGGAAATATGAAAATTACAATAAGTTTACACAGAAAGCTGAAACAAGGGTCTACTATGAGTGTTTTCTTGTTAATACTAAAACTGTTAATTCTTGTACATGCTAATACATATAACAAGCTATGCGTTGTTGAAAAATTGAAAGAACTCAAATACAGGTTGAGGATGGAGATGTAATCATCACAACGATGCGAGGTTGCTCCACAGGAGAACCACACCTCACTGACTTTTTTTCTCTGTGGAAATTGGACAGTTTTTGTCTGTAAATGGACTACCAATAAAAAAAACTGCTCTACACCAAATCAATAGCAGTCTTGGATTTTTATTGGTTGACATAACAAAACATCTGAATGTGATGAATTTCAGCCTTCAAGTAGAAGGGGTGATCCGACTAGTTACACACATCAAGGCCTTAGGAACAAAGCTACAGTTTTTCCAGAGACACTTGTCTCTAACAGAGCTCTGCACCACACATGTCCAGCTCTTCAGGATGTCATGGTTGGTGATATGAGCAACAGCAGCATGTCACAGCAACAACTGCTGTGACATGCTGCTCTCTATCATGTCTTTTTACCAGCAGTTGAATAAGGACAATTTTTCGAGATATGCACATTCATGAAAAAAATGTTTGTGCGTGTACAGTAATCATATTTGTGTGAGCAGACTTAATCTGTTGTGAACTTGAACAGGAACTATTTGAGATCAAGACAAAGTGACTCCCACCTACTTGACATGTACCACTGCTCTCCAGCCAGGTCTACCATATGTGCTGACATGACATACTGACATAACATACTGAGGGACAGTTGGCCCTCGGACACATTCATTTTATCAAATCTGGCCCTTCTTAAAAAAAAATAATTCAGACACCCCTGGGTTAGACAGTTAGTGAGCAAGTTTAATTAACATTTCTTAAACATCTATACTTGATATCTCTGTGCAAGCCCTTAATAATTTACTGAGTGACTTAATAATTTACTTTAATTTCCAATACAAAAGTTTTGTCTTTTACCCTAGTGTGCCTGAGGTAAGAACATGTCATTAATGATTAATACTCTTATCTAATTAGATAAGACTAAAATGATGTAATTTAAAGGTATCCTTGTTTTTTAGATAATCCTGTAAGGAAGGACAATCAGAACTAATCCATGCAACATCATTTGAATGTACAGCATGAGATGCTACTGAAAAAACTGCTTAATTGTAAAGTAACCAATCGCATTACTTTGAAAGACATTCCAATTCCAGTATGTGTTTTTCTTAAGTAAATGAGCAACTGTGGCTGCCACAATAAACCAGTAGTTTAGACACCTTAATTTTTTTTTTACTACTATCCTCTCATAGTCAATTTTAAATGTACATTGAACTAAATCTGAAGTAAGAACCATAATTTTAAAAAACAACAACTAATGAGTCCCAAAAGTAATCACTGGCTTGTGTTCTGAAAAACAGCAAAGTAATGGTGGTGCAGTGGGTAGCACAGTCACCTCACAGCAAGAAGGCTCTGGGTTCTAGACTTTTATGTGCAGAGTTTGTATGTTCTCCCTGTGACTGTGTGGGTTCTCTCTGGTTTTTTAAAATTCCTCCCACCTCCAAAACATGTGCTTTATTTGAATTTGTCACAGAAAATTGTCCATGAGTGAGGTTGTGTGTTGGTCTTTCATGTGGTCCCACGATGAGCCAGTGACTTATCTGGGGTGTACCCCACCTTTCACCGTAAGCCGGCAAGGATAGGCTCCATTGGACACATGGCATCTCATCTACAAGAAAATTAATTGATGGATTGATGGATGACCGGTGCTTCAGCAACTGTTATTAGTTACTGTATAAGTTAATATTACATTTTGGAATTGTATTGGAAATACAATTCCTTAGTTGTACCAGCCCAAGAGGGAAATAATGACTATAGGAATGAAGCAGGTCATTTAGTCATAAATTATCTAATAACATCAGATGACACTTTCCTTCTTCTATGGGCAGCGTTGGGAAGGAACGGTGTGACAATATCACTTCAGGGATTGTGTTTTCTCCCAGCGTTTGCCTCACATAAAGTACATTGTAACATCAATTTTCTCATTATTGTTTCAGTTGGATTAAATATTGATCATTTTTAGATTATCGCAAAATTACAAGAAGTAAACTCAAAAGAAGAAAGTGAATTAGCCCTTTCAGCAAATGAAAACTTATACCATACTTAAATAACCATTTTTGTCAGTACAATTCAAACATTGTCTCATCTGTATTCCATCTTCACTGCTGTTCTTTTGGTTACCTCTTGCAGCACACATTGATTGTTAGAGGCTTTATTAATAAAGCACGCTGTGAAGCATCATTTCTTCAGCCATATCCTGAGCAGTGAATATATTGCTGAAAAACATGACATTTTGGAAATCTGAAATCACATAACAAGAGGTAAGTTTTAGCAACATCCTTCATAAGTCTTCAATGAGTGTAGTTAGAAGAATATATATATATATATATATATATATATATATATATATATATATATATATATATATATACATACAGTCAACCCTTGGTTTTCGAACATAATCTGTTCCAGACTGCTGTTCAAAAAGCGAGTTGTTCGAAATCCAAAACGTTTTTTTTTTACTATTTTACACCATAAACTGCACTGTATACTGTTTACCATAGATAAAAAGGGGTAGAAATAGACACTGTGTTTTATTTTAATAAAATATATCCTATCGAACTATGAACACGAATGCGCTACGGAGGAAGCATCCTGGCCAGTTCTCTCGGCTCCCAAGTGAGTCGCGTTCAGGTACGCTCGGCTTCTTTCGGTTTGGTCGAGAGCCGAATTTTGGTCAAGTTCAGAAACGTAAAATTCTTGAATTTTCTGGCAAAAACTGATTTGGTCGAGAACAGAAGCGTTCGAAAACCAAGGTTTGACTGTATATATATACTGTACATGTATATATATATATATATATATATATATATATATATATATATATATATATATATATATACATATATAGTATCATCAATCTAACTACACTCATTGAAGACTTTTATGAAGGATGTTGCCCCTACACGGCATGTACCATCATCCTAGAGGAAGTGGGAGATATCAAGAAGACCTACCAATGGCTGAATAAAGCTGGACTGACAGACAGCACAGAGGCACTGATCATGGCAGCACAAGAACAGGCCCTAAGTACAAGAGCAATAGAGGCCAATATCTACCACAGTAGATCTGACCCATGGTGCAGGCTATGTAAAGAAGCCCCAGAGTCAGTCCAGCATGTGGTAGCAGGGTGTAAGATGCTCAGCATACATGGAAAGGCACAACCAAGTAGCTGTGATAGTGTACAGGAACATTTGTACCCAGTATGGACTAGAAGTACCCAAATCCCAAAGGTGGTTGAGAATGACAAGGGTAAGATTCTGTGGGACTTCAGCTTCCAGACTGACAAACAGCTGCTAGATAACAAACCGGACATAGTGGTGGTGGACAAAGAGCAAAAGAGTGCAGTGGTGATAGATACGGCGATTCCAGCTGACGCCAACATCAGGAAGAAGGAACACGAAAAGATTGAGACGTATCAAGGGTTGAAAGAACAGCTGGAACAGATGTGGAAGGTCAAGGTTAATGTGGTCCCCATGGTAGTAGGAGCACTCGGGGCAGTGACCCCTAAACTGGAAGAGTGGCTCCAGCAGATCCAGCAGAAGACCCCAGCTTGAGGATGACACACGGATACCACCCCACAAGGGTGAGGGGGACAGTAATTCCTCGTTCTTTGAGGGTAATGTGTTCCAACAACCACACGCGATCAATAAATTCCACAATAAATCGATAAAGTTTTTTTTATTTTTTTTTATTTTTAAAAATTTCCATGTTTATGAAGCCTCCTCCCACTATTATTACACCACCTTACATCTGTATGACCTTTTCCCACACTCTTACAGACATGCTCTTCTGAAAACATCGGTCCACTGTAATGCTGGTCTAGGCAGGAATTTATTTGAGTCCATTCTTTTTTGACTCAGACTGAGTTGTACATGTTTCTAGCATCTTATATTCACACTGTAATCTTCATTTCAATGTTTTGACTGGTTGTAAACCTTAAACTGGACAATAACATGACAACCACGATGCTGGCAAAATCCAGTTTGATAACATCATCAGCTGCAGCAGCAGCCACAAGGTTTATCATGAAGGGACTTTGCTTTGGTTCAGACTTTTTTGGATTCCAAAGTTACGTTTTTCTTCCTGCAATTTTCAATCCACAAAGAAAGAGCATTTTCCACTTTTACGTTGATCCTATTGCAAGACGTAACGACTCTTTTTGCGTCTTTGTTTAAAGATATCGATGCTGTCTTTCGTATTTTCTCCTCATTCTTCTGTTTGTAGCAAACAGTCGACTCCTTGATGCTGTAATGGCGGCCCACCCCTGCAAAACTTTCCCGGCTTTTAGCTTATCCAGAAGTCTGACCTTTTCAGCAATCGTCATCATTTTCCTTTTCCGCTCACGTTGAATACAAGCTGCAGCCTGTTTAGGAGTCATTGTTTCACAAAATATGTACCTGTGCTGTGTCTGCGCACACGGGGATGCTGTCAGCCAATAGCCTTCGAGTGCACCATCACTTGTCCGTCTACCAAAAATCAGCAATGAAATGAAGCTGCAATGGTTGATATGTGAATTTTCGTGGGGTTACTGTGTATGCATTGTCGTGTGGACAGAAGGCCTAACCAGAGGAAAAAATATGTATTTTCTGGCTAGATCTGGCTACGTGTGGACGGGGCCCTTGTCCCCACCCTACCATGTCAGGATTTCTGTGTGTAACCCAAACAGGTTGCAGGGCTAACCAACTATTTATTTGCTTACAAGTGTGTCTGTACACTTCAGTTTAGGCGATCTCAGTGGATCACATATGTAATCCAACATCTATGATAAATCCAAGGTGCACCCATGCCTTTTGGTATTCCTGATCATTGTACCTTGAGAGTTCTGACATCTATGGTACCGTGGAGATCGGGCGTCTCTCCCTAACAATACAATAACAGCTATTTTGTTTGAGCTGAATGAATACTATGGTATCTTCCGGTATCTTAGTCATGTCACTGTCCAACGTTGAAGTGTCATTTATACCTACCACTTAGACTGGAGTCACACAGAGACTTTGCATCTTGCACAGACAGTAAGAATTTGGGTAGAATGGTGTCTGGTTATTCTTCCAGCTCAGCGATTTGCAGATGCACTTTTTTGTTAGTAACATGATGGTAATCCTGTAACTGTTCTGCTTTATTAATAAGTATTCTACACATGTCACTATACACATTGAGTATGTACCTGAGTGCAAATTTGGCATCAATGCAATGTAACGGTTGTTGTCTGAGTGAACTCTCTTTATCTTTACCATCCTCAATATTGCAGAAAATCCTCAACATTAAATCAGCTGTCCTTTCTCTCCCAGCAGAATTCACAAAATTTACTTGAAAGACAGTGGCAAAAGGCTAATTGTTGCTATTTCTACACACACACACACACACACACACACACACACACACACACACACACACACACACACACACACACACACACACACACACACACACACACACACACACACACACACACACACACACACACACACATCATCATCATCAAATTAACTCTTCCAACCGGGAGGTAAAAATGATTTCCCCCATCAGATAGCCTCTGGGCACAGCATGAAAGAGAGCAATCAGCACATATGAGACAAGGTGGAGGATATAAATGACAGGATGAACCACAGAAGTAACTGTCTAGAATTCATCTTCAAGGGCGGAGACAAGCTGCCTGACAGTATTGACATTTGATCCACAGTGCACCTGATAGGTCAAAAAGCATCAAGTAGACTGAGTTTACCATGCCCAAGCTGTATTGAGCAACGGTTGACTTTAGGGATAGAAATGTAAGACATAAAGCATGGATTGCACATTTGCTAAGACAAGGAAAAGGACAAGCATGACAAATGCCAAGAAATCTTGAAATTGCAAAGGGGTTAGTGTACACTATCAGTGCAGGTCTCCATTTTTTTGGTTGATGTAAAAAATGGATGGGGGAGTAGCTCTTCATTACACAAATTACTTACTATTGTCCAATATGTGCATGGAACTATGTTATATATTTTCTCTTGGGCTTAAGTATATCAAATTAAATAATGTACAACCCTGACTTTTTAGTCAAACCATATTCACATTGCACTCAAATCTTATGTTTATTTAAAAACACAGGGGGGTGCCATAGCTACTGACTTTTTATGGAAGTGTATTTTGACCAACTGTCTTTTTGGATTAATGTACAGTATGTTATATAGCTTGGCCTTGTGTTTGAATATTAAATGCATTAATGGAAGTAAATTTAGGCATTTTGTGCTTTGTACATACCTTGGCACAGTATTTGATATTCATGATCTTCAAGGACTCTTTGCTGATGACTGCCACCCAATTCACACTGCAACTGTCCCCTATGGTTTTCTCGGCGCGTGGTCAGTCCACTGGAGGTTCCACGTCGACCTTTCAGCCAGAGGCCCGACCACTAGACGATTCCATACGACCCCCAACCCAGGGGCCTGGATCCAGGGTGGGTCCCTGGTTGTGCCATACTGAGCGATGTCACAGAAACTCTCGATTTACCGGTAAATCTGTGTTCCTACTCTCACCTATGGTCAGGAGCTTTGGGTCATGACCGAAAGGACAAGATCCTGGATACAAGCGACTGAAATGAGTTTCCTCCATAGAGTGGCTGTGCAGACAGGGTGAGGAGCTCAGTCACCAGGGAGGAGCTCGTAGTGGAGCCGCTGCTGCTCCACCTAGAGTGGCACCAGCTGAGGTGGCTCGGGGATCTGTTCCAGATGCCTCCTGGTCGCCTCTTTGGGGAGGTGTTCCGGGCAAGTCCTACCGGGAGGAGACCTCGGGTAAGACCTAGGACACGCTGGAGGGACTATGTCTCTCGGCTGGCCTGGGAACGCCTCGGGATCACCCCAGAGGAGTGGGAAGAGATGTCTGGGGAGAGGGAAGTATGGGCATCCGTCCTGAGACTGATGGATATATGGCTGGATCTCCAAGAAAACAAGAAGTTCTTTATTTAAACTGATCATAAAACAATATCTGAACATACTGCCTAACTTCAGGCTGTTAACCTGATGAAGAAAATATACATAAAAGTATATAAAAATGAATTGATAAAAAAAAGTCAAATTTAAAAAATCTCAGATCAGGTTTATTTTGATTTAATTAATGTCAAAACATATATTCACTGAATAATTAGAATTTTACCAGAACTAAATATTGACAGGACACATGGCTTCATGAATTTGTTTTGGGCAGACAAAGTCCAAAGTCGATTAATTACTTCATGAACGTTGTGGGAAGAGGCAGACTATTCTGCAGCCTCACATTCATTCATTCATTCATTCATTCATTCATTCATTCATTCATTCATTCATTCATTCATTCATTCATTCATTCATTCATTCATTCATTCATTTTCTGCTGCTTCATCCGCCGTAGCGGGTCACTGGGAGCTGCAGCCTATCTCAGCTGGCATAGGGCATGAGGTGGGGGACACTCTGGGCATGATGCCAGTGAACCGTGGAGCCACACACAAAGACAGACAACCACGCACACACACACACACACACTCACTCCTATGGGCAATTTGGGACCGGCCAATCAACCTGAAGCGCATGCTTTTGGAGTTGGAAGGAAGCCGGATACAGCCTCACACTGATGTGTAATTGAAAAATGTATGAGCTTTAGACTGAATGCTGTGATTTATGGAGGTAGGCTAACATGTTTGTCAGCATGTACTGTATACTGTAGCTTGATCCATGATGTAATTTTATGAAACATCTACTGAAACAGAATTCTTGACTAGGCCGATAACAAAGCACCCTTACATGGCATGCACTAAAGATCCACAGAGGACTGACACTCTGAAGAGTTAGGATAATGTTTGATCTAGAAGTCAGAAGTTCAGATAGATAGATATTTGGGAAACTAGAAGAAGAAGAAGAAGATACACTTTATTGATCCCCTCGGGGAAATTACATTTGTCACTCGGGTCATTTGTTACATTTTTTCCTTTTGTGTTAGTTTTTCACACATAGTATGTATGTACAGGCCTCTGAAACAACCACAGCACACAAGGGGGCCTGTAAGCATACAGTTGGTACACAAAGACAACATCAAGCCGTACATCAGGAGGCAGAGTGACGGGCAGCGGCTTCCTGGAGTGCGCCCCAATAGAGCAGCTTTTGGGGGGGACGATGCCTTGCTCAGGGGCACCTCAAGGGTGGCTGGGAGGTGAGCTGACGCCACCCACCATCAGCTCACACTCCGGAGATGTTCTGGCGGAAGCGGGAATTGATCCACTGATGGCTGGGCGTTCTGTCTTCAAGACATCTGCTCTACCGCTGAGCCACTGCTGCCCCGGCAGTGGCGGGCGGCAGTGGCTAACATACAAATCACCATAGATTTATGTCAGAAGACGTGCATTCCTAATGCAGATATTATGAAACTATACCCCTCATTTGACAAAATAGTGAAGTGTGTATTCTAAACATGCCTGAAAACACAACAGTAACATTATCTACAGAAAATGTTACATGAAGTCAATGAGCCATGGCAAGTGTAGACAGTCCGTGGATGTAGAAGAGGACACCCCAGATTCGTCAGTACAAACTCAGGTCAACAATAATCTGGCACTGGAGTGAAGAAATATGCAGGGAAAGAGAAAGAAAAAAGAGAGAGACCTAAAGGGGTGAAGAGGACAATCACAGCATAGTGAACACAGACAAGGAGTGGTGGTGGGGCTGTCTAAAAATAGGAAGCGGGTGAATGACAAAATAGAACAAAGACATGGAACATGGAATGAACTGGCACAAAAAGAAGGGAATGACATCAACTAAAATAAAGACAAAAGATTAATCCGGGAAAGGTGAAACTAATTGGGCTGAAAGGGGTGGAAATTAAAAGAAAGAGCATAAAATGAAACATTCACATAACAAAAGGTGATACAAAAGAAAAGCTCAACTGATAAACTAAAACCAAAATCATCAGAATTATAACTGATAATGCTGTTAGAGAACAGCCCATCTGAAGATACACAAGCTACAAAGCACACTGAAATAAGCATAAAAGGGTTTGGCTTTGAAAATACAGTAATGTTATCACATCCCGCTTCAAAGAGGTGATGTTTTGACAGTGTTCCTTCGTTCATCTGTCCGTTAGTCCACTAAATATCTTCGCAACCGTTACAGATAGAAAGATGAAACAAAAATCACATTACTAGGGTGGCAAACGGGATGAAAATGAGATGATGACCTTGACCTTGAGAAAACTAGGTCAAGGTCAAATTTCAACTTTTGTACTCTCAGGAACTGGATAACGGAAAGACTAGGGAGAAGGCCAGTGTGAGTAAGACCATAGATCAAAGCTGGCGCTTTGATCAATGACAGTAGGTCAGAGCACTAACTTTGATCTTTGACCTATGCAAGTAGGTCAGGGTAAAATTTTGAATTCAGGGGTGTCACAGGATGTTGCCGTCGGTAACTGCATTGGTTCTAGTTATATCCTGCTTCAAAGCAATGATGTATTGTAATTGTCAGTATTCATGTGTTCGTCCGTCCGTTAGAATGTCCACCAAATATCTTCACAACCGTTGCAGATAGAAAGATGAGACAAAAAGCATATTACTCGGGCAGCAAAGGGGATGGAAATGAGATGACCTTGACCTAGAGAAAATTAAGTCAAGGTAAAATTTCAACTTTTGTACACACAGGAACTGGATAAGACAGAAAGACAAGGGAGAAGGCTAGTGTGAGTAAGACCACCTAACAACCACTGCTGTTGTTAGGTGTTCCATTTTTATAAATCAAATTATGAACAACGGTTTTTTAATTAGAGATTCTGATTTCATGATGATATATTCTCTGCATCAGCATCACCGAGGAGGTGTCAGGGGATGTATTACCAAACATACTGTACACTGTATGTGATTTCATTTAGTCAAGAAGAACCTTTATTGAATGCATGCTTAATTACATTGACCTGCTACCCAAAATGTTTGAAAAATACAGTCTAAAGCTAAAATGTAGGGAACTGTATATATAGAATAACCTTCAACAATGAATTTCTTGTAGATTTCCTGCAGAACAGATAATTCTTTAATTCAGTTAAATCATAGCTTTACGGATTGGCAGGAAGACAACTGCTGGGTTCCTGAGGATAGGAGGTATCATAAGACAGTACTTGAGCAAATTATGTAGAGAGCTTCTTAGATTCCTCTGTGAACCAAGCAGTCAATGAAGAGAATCAGTGCTGCTGTTCAGCTTTTTTTTTTTTCCCTTTTGGCAGCAGATGATTGATTAGTGTCTTCCTTCCATTCGCTGAAATGGATGATGTGCAAAAAAAGCTGCAGTCAAGGGTATCGTTTGCTTTTGATAAGCTGGCCTTCAAGCTGTGAGGTCACCACACACTTTTGACTGGAGCACATGCAAACCTATTCACAATAGAATTATTTTATTTTATTTTTTTGCCATCTGTGCATACAGCAGAAATTAAATTCATGGAATGAGCCAAACTTTCTTCATTAAAAAAAACATGCTGAACATAATATTTTTATGGTATGAAAATAAAATGAATAGCCTAGTGGTTGTGAATGTCATTTCATCAAATAAATGGACATTGAACAATTTCGGTTGGTTTTAATTATGTTGACAAGAAAATTGCAGGATAATTTTAGTAGTATCCTTGAAACAAATATGAAACATGCTTGCACATAAACAAATAATACTGTATGTCAACCAGTCAGCCTAGAGGCTGATGCAACTCTGAGGCCATCAGTAGTGTAAACTGTAGGCTCTTTAACATGGTATTACATGATATTTTATGCAAGCATTGTATTTGTTTAATGGTGAGACTTTAGGGCACAGATAATTGGTCCTCCAGGGACAGGTGACAGTATGCCTAGCACTAAGTGACTCATGCCTTTCTCAGAGGTCCAAGGTGCATCAGCGCTTGGAATATCTCCCACAATGCATCAGTAATTTTTGAAACTGTGTAATGTAACTGCACCTTTTCTAATAGACATCAGCAGAGAAAGAACTGGAAAGATTCTAGTCTTATGGTATCTTTTTCTGGCTGTTTTAATCACCCTAAAGGCACTCCTGTAACACTTAAATATGTTTTAACAAGGCAATCACAGACTGCAACATTCCGTGACACCCCTCAAATCAAAATTTGACCCTGGCCTACTTGCATAGGTCAAAGATCAAAGCTAGTGCTCTGACCTACTATCATTGATCACAGCACTAGCTTTGATCTATGGTCTTACATTGGCCTTCTCCCTTGTTCCTGAGTGTACAAAAGTTGAAATTTGACCTTGACCTAGTTTTTCTCAAGATCAAGGTCATCATCTCATTTTCATCCCCTTTGAGTCCCCCTGAGTAATGTACTTTTTTTTTCATCTTTCTATCTGCAATGGTTATTTCGTGGACATACTAGCGGATGGACGAACGAACAAACGACAAACAAACACAAACACTGATAATAACAATACATCAGCGCTTTGAAGTGGGATGCAATAATTACATATTTCAAGAAAAGATGCTTTCTTTCGCTCCACAGCCATCATAAGCACAGCCTTTTTTGTTTTCAATGTAGGACTCCATACATAGGTTTCTAATGATTGCTTGCTGACTACCCAAGTGACTGAAATCCTGATCGACTGTATCACTCCCAAAGATTTTTTTAGAAAAGGAAAATAAATTCACTTCAATCATCTCCATGATTAATCATCACCATGATATTTACACATTGTTACACATGCGTATATATGTGTGTACAGGCCCCTGTAACAAACACACACACACACCAGCAACTTTGAAGTGTGCCCCAAATGAGCAGCTTGTGTGCGAGTTTGTGTGTGTATGTGGGGGTGTGTGCCTTGCTCAAGGGCACATCGGTAGTGATCAGGAGGTGACTAACACCTCCCACTGCAAGCTCATACTCCAAGAGTTTTGGCCCACCCGGGTCTTAAACCAGCTTCTTCCGGGACCCAGTTCAAGACCTGGTGGTCTGAGCTACTGGTGCCCCTTTACTTTGATTGTGTGACATTAAAATACAAATCACTGTCTGTTCCGTAATCAAACCAGCAAGTGTAACTCAGCTGAACAATAACTGTTGTTTCATTACAGAACGAAGTCTTCAGCATACAACCACGTGCACTTTTTCTTGCTTTTTCTTTTCTTTTGTCAAAGCAACATTGCGCCTGTTTGTGCTGCTCAGCAAGACAATGTGGCAACACTGTGAATGTTTCACAACAGGACTGTAATTCCGATGAATTATCTCGGTGACAGCAAAGCAATAATTAAACTGGCAGTGACGCCTCCAGGCAGGCAGTGCAGTGGTGGCCTTTGTAATGCTTATTTTCATACTGCACCAAAGTACTGTGAATGTCAAGCAAGCTGCCATGGTCTCTGTACATCTGTTTTATTGATTGCATCAGGAGAACATTTTAGAAAAAAAAATATTTGGGTCTACAAGTTAGCTTCAACAATGCCTCTAAAATTCTAATCAGTGGTATATAATCTCTGTCACAGATTTACTTTGGTAGGCAGATGAACTGTTATGTTTTGGTTTCCCACTGAGAGTGGCAGAGGTTCCTGACAGATGCAGCTTCCTTTCCATGTTCTTTTTTTTCTTGGAGCATGTGCATCAGGCAGTCGGGATGCAATCTGCGGGATGTTCCCACCTTGCTCATCCTTTAGGATTAGTGTTTAAACCATGACCTAGTGGCTCCAGGATGATAACAGTGTTCCAATCTCCTCCTCCTCGGTGTGGACATAGAAAATTGTGTCCATCAGCACTGAGCACTCTGCCCCATCAGGCAAACTCACACACCAACACACAGTGCCTCAAATTAAAGTTGGATTTTTCCGATCTTTAAGGCCATCCTTTGGTCTGATGACCAGATCCAGTAATAATGTTGTAGAATTGTTGACTAATGTAATAATAATAATTCTCCATGCATTGTGGTATGCAGATTAGCCTCTGCCATCAGCTGACGGTGACTGGGGAAGCACACCTATTCCCTCTCCTGATTGGCTGCGCCAAGGCCTCACCGTGTATGTAACCTCCAAGATGGCAGTCGTTCGAGGGCAGCAGGGCAGCAGGGCAGCAGGGCAGCAGCCAGCGGATCGTCATCCACTTCAGCTTCCAACCAGCCTTGATAAATTTGAAAAATTATTAAAATGAAGACTTACCTCTACTTTTAGTAGACAGACATAGGTTTTGACTTTGGCCCTTAGTCTATCACTTGGACATATACACTGCAATTAGTGTAACAATCAATATAGCTGCAAGAGGGCACAAGTCAGTGTCTTATTGTGCCAGTACCAAGCCCGGATAAATACAAATGGTTGTGTCAGGAAGGGCATCCGACGTAAAACTTTTTGCCATATCAAACATGTGAATCAAAGCTATGGTTCAAACCTATGGTTAACCCAGATCGGTGGAGGCCCGGGTTAACATCGACCGCCATCTGTGCTGTTCACCTACAGGGTGCTGGTGGAAACTGAACTACTGTTGGTCGAAGAAGGAGAGGAGGAAAGTGAGTTTGTAGGAAGAGAGAGAAGAGGAACGCCAAGAGTATAGGACTGAGAGTAGGGACATTGAATGTTGGAACTATGACAGGAAAACGTAGAGAGTTGGTTGACAAGATGCAGAGGAGGAAGGTAGACATACTGTGTGTCCAGGAGACCAGGTGGACTTTTCACCTGGTCTCCTGGACACACAGCATGTCTACCTTCCTAGCAAGGTAGCAAGGTCAGAAGTTTAGGAGCAGGGTTCACATTGTTCTATAATGGTGTAGATAGGATGAGAAATTGAGGAGTTATCTTGAAAGAGGAGTTTGTTAGGAATGTCCTGGAGGTGAAAAAGGTTGTCAGATAGAGTGATGAGTCTGAAGCTAGAAATCGAAGGTGTAATTTATACAATTTCCTCCGGGATTAATAAAGTATCTATGTATCTATGTATCTATGTATCTATCTATCTATCTATCTATCTATCTATCTATCTATCTATCTATCTATCTATCTATCTATCTATCTATCTATCTATCTATCTATCTATCTATCTATCTATCTATCTATCTATCTATCTATCTATCTATCTATCTATCTATCTATCTATCTATCTATCTATCTATCTATCTATCTATCTATCTATGTTCAACGTTGTAAGTGGGTATGCTCCACAGGTACAATGTGAGCTGGAGGAGAAGGAGAAATTCTGGTTAGACTTTGATGAAGTGATGCAGAGCATACCTACAAGTGAGAGAGTTGTCATTGGAGCAGACTTCAATGGACATGTTGGTGCAGGAAACAGAGGTGATGAGGAGGTGATGGGCAGGTTTGGTATCCAGGAGAGGAACGCAGAAGGACAAATAGCAGTGAAAAAAATAAATAAATAAATAAATATATATATACACACATATACAGTATGTTTACATATAAACAGTATACATATATCATTAATGGGGTTTGAGTCTAACAATGAGGGCAACAGATTCATTATGTGTTTAGTATTGTTGTGTCTATATTCATATCATATTTTAAATTTCCAGGTTTGGGATAAATAAAGTATATCTTATCTCTTGTTTTTTTTTTTTTCTGCATCCACTTCAAACCCAGTTATATAACCAGGATGGAATCTGATTTCCACCCATTAGTCTGTGGACTTTGCCTCGCATATTTGACCAATGCCCGTACGAGCCTAGATATCAACTTCGGCTTTCTTTAATATTTGTGACGCTCCACAAATAATGAGTATGACGAAAATTTTAATTGACTATTGTTTGATGTGCCAAAATGTTGTTAGCACAATTCCCTGCCATGTTTTTAGACTGCCTTGCATAAAAATGGCAAAGTTTTTCAATCACAACCATTTGTCTTACTTGTCTTCATAAAATCTTTACTAGAGCTACGTTTCTGCTGCTTCTCTCCAGCCCTTTGAATAACCTTAGCTGGATGGCCGGCTCAGCCCAGCTGGTGATGGTGCAGAGACACACAGCTGTGCAGGAGTCTGCCTAGGAGGCACTTGTTCAGGGATCTGAATAGGATTAGTCCATCACCCAGTGTTTCCTGTTTCAAGGCTGCCGCCCAGGGTCCCTGAAATGGTGTGCCAAGAGTGTCACAGAGCTTCCTGCTTTAGCTGCTGCTTCTATCTATGGCCATAGAGGGGAATAGGCAAGCTACTGTGCTTTAAAAAAGTATGGCAAGGACACTTCAGAGGACCACTGGTCTCATCGGCCCAATTTCCATGATTTATTTGCTGTCATGATAGTTGAAAGACTTAAGATTTCAGATGTGATGTTCTCTGTGAGTGATTACATTATATGCTTTAAAAAAAATCATATGCCCTTCTCTTTTTTACATTTAATGTAAAAAAAGTTTGGATTTTGGCCACCTTCCCTCTCTTTCAAGTTTAAAATATTGCACAGTAGCCTCACTGTTAAGGTTATAAGGAGGATATAGGTCACTGTATTCCAAACATCATCTCATCAAGCTACTGCTTAGTATCTTAGGTCAAAATGTCATTAAAAAGTAGAAGTAATACAAAGACAAACTTTTCTTACTTACGTGTGAACTCTAGCCTATTGGGTTTTTTTTCCTCCTTTCTAATATTGACACTATTATTATTGACAACATTCACATTTTTTGGATCAAAATCATAGTGAATAATTGAGAAAAAAGTGAAAAAACAAAGCTCAAAGAATGGAAATCTTTTACCGAACAAAAAAAAAAAATATTATAGCTTGTCTTTGATATAGAGAACACTGTTACCCCAGGGAAACAAAAAAGTGCATTTAATTGAATGGTATCAAAAGTGCTGTCAATACTACTCACTATATATTTTGCAATGCGTCTGTCAGTGTCAAACAGACACAGAAAAGAATATCCGTTTTATCTCTTCAATTCTAAAGTGTACACATTCAGGGGAGGGGGATCTGTGGAGGGCCTCGTGAGCAAAGGAAGGAGCAGAGATTCTCTTCTAATGAGTATCTGGCTGGTGTTCTCTTGGAGTCGTGACTTGTTTGTTCTTCTATTATTCCCTGAGTCGTCTATCCCTCCATCCCAGCTCATGAGAGGACCCCAGCTCAGAAAAGATGATGTTGCTCCAGTGTAAGGCTTGCCATAGCCTCCTGCCTGAGACAGCTAATTGGATACAGTCGGATTGACTCCAGACTCTCAATTTCAACTGTGACTTAATCCATCTGTGTGGTCCCTTGGGCATTTATTTAAATATTATTCTTCAAATGAAAGAAAACTTGTTTGTGAAGTGCCAAATCAGTACAAATGACACTTTAAACATATTTCACGAAAAAATGTATTAACTGCATTTGAAAATCTTTACTTTCTTACTCATGCGGGTCCTTCATTGTATGACTTTAGACTTCACTTGTTTGGACTCCAAGATATTGCTATCTGACCCATTTCTCTCACCACTTATGTGTTTCACTATAATATGCTGGATTCAAGTATCCTGAAGAACAAGAAAGGGAAGGGAACATGGTGTGAGCTTATAGCATCAACTCACCTAATTAGCAGGCAGAGGATAAAAGGCTGTCATTCATAATTGAAGCTGGTGGAGGAACCCTGTCTTCCTTGAATTTGCAAGTGAGAATGTTGAGGATGTGTGTTGCCTGCCCTGCTTTCATCTGTGACAACATGGAAGAAAATCTAAAGGGGTAGATGGCAGTATTTAGGCTGTGAGTGGAGAAAAAAGTAGCCATTGTGCTTAATTTAAAATGATTGCTGATAAAATTCTCACAAATATTTTCTGTTTAAATTTAGTATTTTTGTTCTGTTTTTGTGGGGGGGGGTTTTACCAAGGAATGATAAACAAGGAATCTCAGTTGATTTGATGCAGAGCAGATGAACCCACTCTGTGGAGTTACACCATGTGTCAACACTTTGCAGAAAGATAATCAATATACTGTTTAAAGGAGGGCTGGGTCCCTGCTTCTCACAAGTCTACAGTGTTGAAACAGTTTTTCTACATTGTTATTCTGAGTCGCAACTAGAGGTCTGAGATTCTCTTGGTGAAGCAAAATTATTTCATTGCAATTTGGTCCAAAGCAGGACAAAATAATGAGTTATTAGGATGCAGATTTCATTTAAAAATGGTGACATTAAAAATGCACTCAGCAATTTTGTACTAAAAAGTCCATTAGGCATTAAATGTGGACAGCATTGGAGTTAGATGTGTCATAGTTGGGAGGTTTAGTTTAATCAGTGCAGATTTTGTCTCATAAGATATGTATTCATGTGGCACCTCCCAACTGCATGACACACAGTTGAGAAACACTCTGACCATAAACAAATTCAATCTAGTCAGTGAGATTAAAGCAAGTTTAGTACAGAGAAGGTGCAGGAGCCGGAAAACTTCCGTGTCTGTCTGAGGGGACATCCGTGTCTGTCTGACGGCCGTCGCCTTGCGTTTTTTTTACTGATTTTTACTCATCTGAGTTGAACTTGAGAAACACGACGCCGCCGGGCCGCGTTTCTGACTGGGACTCGAACCAATTCGACGTTTCCCGTTCAGACCGCCGTCGGACTGCCGCCCCTCCACAGCCCGCTGACATCGACAGCTCTCGAAACAGGAGCCACAGGAGGTGAGCAGAAGCCGCAGGACCAGTCCGAGGCCAACACCAGGCTCCACCTGATCTAAAATCAGCTTCCCAGCTAATAGAGCAAACAAGATGCCACCAAAATCAAGGAATAACGCAGACTTGGAAGAGGAGATTGAGGAGATAAAGAAATCACTGAATTTTATGTCTGGTGAAATAACAACTATCTCAAAACACCAAAAACTGATTCTGGAGAATATGGGTGAAATTAAAGAACTCAGGAAACAATGTACCGAGAAGGATAAGATGGTGACCTTTCTGGAACGTTGTGTAGCAGACCTGGAGCAGTACTCCCGCATGAACGACATTGTTGTCAGCGGGCTACAGACCAAAGCTCGGACATACGCCCAGGTGGCTTCACCAGCAGCCAGCAGTGGACCCACCGTCTCTGACCAGGATTCCATCGAGCAACAGGTGATTACATTTTTCAACAGCAAAGGCATTCCGGTAAATGACAGTGACATTGAGGTGTGCCATCCTCTCCCTCGGAGAAATAAAACAGAGAAGCCAGCTATAGTTATTCGCTTCACCAACAGGAAGTACAAGGATGCACTGCTCAAACAAGAAAGAAAGCTAAAGGGGTCAGATGTCTATGTGAACGAGCACTTCCTAAGAAAAATGTAAATATTGCCAGGAAAGCTCGCTTTCTGAGAAAGCAGGGGAAAATTCACTCAACATGGACTGGAAACTGTAAGGTGTACATTAAGTTGAATGGATCACCAGAGGAGGCCAATATTTTGGTCATCAGAAACCTGGGTGGGCTGGACAAATACAAGGGACCCCACCAAGGTAACTATAACCCATAGACAATGGTAACGTATGCACTGACAAATCACCGAACTCAACATGAAGGCAATTGAACAAGCCATTGATCCGGACAGTAACTTCTTTGACCACCTGAACAACACATGTAGCTACTACACAGATTAACAATACAATGACCTGAATGTTAAACAAGACCATGGAATGTCAATAATTCACTTTTATTGTAGAAGTATGTATGCCAATTACAATAGCATATAAGATTATAAGATCCATGACTGTGACTATTTCAAAGATAAAGAGAAACATACAGTACATTTAAGTACAGGAGAATGAGAACAGAACAAAACATTAATGCATTCTGAAATGATTTACAGATTCAAAATTGGAGTAACCTCTATGAAGAAAAGGATATTGACAAAGTAAATGAATTTTTTTTTGAAACGTTCAAGTTGTTATACAACAAAAATTGTCCAATTAAACAAATCAATGACAGGGAAAACCAAACCGTCAACAGACCATGGATAACAAAAGGATTGAATAATGCTTGTAAGAAAATGAACACTCTCTATAATCAATTTCTGGAAAAAAGAACTGTCGATGCCAAACTTAAATACAAGAAATATAAAAACAAATTAACCAATATAATGAGGAAAGGTAAGAAGGAATATTAAAACAACATTAAAGGTGTATGGAACATACTAAACAATATTATTAGAAATGGCTCAAATGATAGGAAATACCCTGAATATTTTATTGATAATGATAGGTCCTTACATAACATGAATGATGTGGTCAATGGCTTCAACAATTTCTTTGTGAATATAGGTCCAAACTTGGCCAAAAAAATAAATTCACTTGTAGTGATAGGGATGCCGAAGGGAGCATCACAAGAAATCTCAACTCCTTCAATTTAAAGGCTGTAGGAAAAAGAGAAATCATTGATATTGTCAATAAGTGCAAGAATAAATCATCTACGGATTGGAATGGAATTGACATAACGATAATCAAGATAGTGATTGATTGTATTATAGATCCACTGACCTACATCTAAAGTTTGTCACTGACAACTGGTACATTTCAACAGAAAATGAAAGTTGCCAAAGTTATCCCAGTTTATAAAGCCGGAGAGAAACATCATTTCACTAATTATAGGCCAATATCATTACTCTGTCAGTTCTCAAAAATATTAGATAAATTATTTATTGCAAGGTTAGATAATTTCATTGAAAATAATAACATTTTGGCAGACAGTCAGTACGGGCTCAGGTCAAACAGGTCAACAGCGACGGCGCTAATGGAAATGACAGAGGAGATCACTGACTGTATTGATAACCCGAAATATGCACTGGGAATATTTATTGATCTGAAGAAGGCTTTTTACATCACGACATATTGTTTAAAAACTTGACAGGTATGGTATAAGGGGGGTGGCATTAAGTTGGCTGAAGAGTTACATGCAACACAGACAGCAATTTGTACAAATACAGTAGGTGACTACAAATCAACCTGTGCCGACAATACTTGTGGAGTCCCACAGGGGTCAGTGTTAGGCCCGATACTATTGATTCTGCATATCAATGATATTTGTAATGTGTCAAGTATGTTGAAATTTATTTTATATGCGGATGACACAAATGCATTTTGTTCAGGGGAAAACCTTCAGCAGCTTTTAGAGGTCACCACCGCAGAAATTAGTAAATTAAAACACTGGTTTTACGTAAATACATTGTCTTTGAATCTGAGTAAAACCAAGATCATGCTACTAGGAAACTGCACAATAGATGTACAAGTAGATATCATGGTAGATGATGTTAAAATCAAAAGAGTTTATGAAAACAAATGTCTGGGCGTACTACTGAACCACAAAATCTGTTGGAAACCCCATATAAGTCACATAAGAACAAAGCTTGCACGTAGTATTGCAGTTCTGGGTAAAACAAAGCACATATTGGACCACCTATAAAAGCAACTTGAAACCATTATGCACTTTACAAAAAAGAGCTATTAGAATAGTTAACAAGGTAGGCTATCTGGAGCACACCAACAGACTGTTTCTAAAATAATTTGCCATGAAGTTTATTGACCTTGTTGAAATTAAAACTGCAATAATAATGTTCGGGGCAAGAAACAATTAATTGCCACTTAACATCCAAAAAATGTTCAGTGATAGAGAAGGGCATTACAACTTAAGAAGAGAGCTCAACTTAAAAGTATGACCAGTTAAAACAACACTGAAAAGCATGTGTATCTCTTTACATGGAGTGAAACTGTGGAACAGACTGAGTGTGGAGGTTCAACTCAGTCCAAACATCAACCAGTTTAAGAGGTCACACAAAAATATTATATTTGGGAGGTATTTAGAAGAGGAAGGCCTGTTGTTGCAGCCCACTTAACAGTTAAAAGACATTTTCAGTTGAAGGTCTACACTTTGTCTTTAATGATTATGTTCCTCATTTGCTCACTGTACTGTTTTATTTGTTTGTTTGTTTTTTCTCCTTCTGTTTTACTTTGTTTTGTTTTGTTTTTTCTAATCTTTGTATTACTATGCAGCTTAAATGATTGATTTACTTCTGTAAATATTATCAGCTAGTATTTTGTAATGAGTATTATTCTTTTTTTGTGGAGTATAAGGGGCTAGGAGTTTAACAAGTTTACACTTCTTCCTATTCCTTTTCGGATAGTGTCCACACCCTTCTGGTGTGTTTATTATTGTTTGTTATTGGGTTTTTTTGCTTTTTTTTTGTTATTCGAAATTTTTAAAAAAAAGTATATATATATATATATATATATATATATATATATATATATATATATATATATATATATATATATATATATATATATGAACCTATGACACAGCTGTGATCTAAACCCGTCATATTAGCATACCAGTTATGCTAACTAAAGATGCAACCTTTTCTATCAAGAGTCATTAAACTCTCGAGTATACAAAATATGATTCTCTTTCACTCTGTCTCGCCCTGCTTCTCTCTTGTCCATAATAGGCACATGTGTGTGTGTGTGTGTGTGTGTGTGTGTGTGTGTGTGTGTGTGCGCGTGTTTGGGTGTCAAATAGAAATAAGTATTGGGACACATGTTCGTAAGTGTGGCCTTTCCATCCATCCATTTTCAATGCCCGCTTCTTCCGCTGTTGGGGGTTACAGAGGCCCCGAGCCTAACTCAGTGACTGGGGGCATGAAGCAGGATACACTTCGGCAGCAACACCAGTGCACCGCGGAGCAACACAGAGACCGACAGCCACGCAAGCACACACTCACACCCACAGGCAATTTGATGCCAGCCAATTTGCCTGCAGTGCACGTTTTTGAGGGTGGGAGGAAGCCGGAGAACCCAAAGAGATCCCAGGTAGACATGAGGACAACAGGGAAACTCTGCACAGGGCAGGACGCGAACCCGGAACCGCCTTGCTGTGCGGCGACAGCGTTACCCACTGCACCACAGTGCCGCCCTTCCTCCCCATTATCATTGTGCTTCTTCAGTAACCCCTCCAAAATACATAGTATTATAACACTGATTACCAACAAATTGAAGACAAATGATTAGGACCTGTATACTGTATACAATATACTGTTGAAGGAGGGCTGGGTCCCTGCTTCTCACAAGTCTACAGTGTTGAAACAGTTTTTCTACATTGTTATTCTGACGATCTGTATTTACTTACTGTATCTTCTTCTCTTTTTGGCTATTCCCTTCGGGGGTCTCCACAGCGAATCAGTTGCCTCCATCTAACCCTGTTTTCTGCATCCTCTTCTCTCACACCAACTACCTTCATGTCCTCTTTCACTACATCCAGAAACCTCATCTTTGGACTTCCTTTTGGCCCCCTGCCTGGCAGTTCAAAACTCAGCATCCTTTTACCAATATATTCACTATCTCAACTCTGGGCAGTGCTGTCCCACTGATGTACTCATTCCTGATCCTATTCATCCTGGTCACTTTCATAGAGAACTTCAATATCTTCATCTCTGCTACCTCCAGCTCTGTCTCCTGTCTTTTCCTCAGTGACATTGTCTCTAGACCAAACAACATTCCTGATCTCACCACAGTTTTGTACACCTTTCCTTTCATTTTAGCTGAAGCTCTTCTATCACACATCACACCTGACACTTTTCTCCACAAGTTCCATCCTGCCTGTACACACTTCTTCACCTCTTTTCCACACTCTCCATTGATCTGTGCTGTTAACCTAAGTACTTAAAATCCTCTACTTTCTTGATCTCTTCTCACTGTAACCTCACTCTTCCACTTGGGTCCCTCTCATACACACACATGTACTCTGTCTCATTGCGGATAACCTTCATTCCTCTACTTTCCAGGACAAACATCCAGCTCTCTAACTTCTCTTCTACCTGTTCCCTGCTCTAACTACAGATCACACTGTCATAGTCCATGGAGTTTCCTGTCTAACCTCGCCTGTCAGCCAGTACATCACCATAGTGAATAAGAAGGGGCTCAGAGCTGATCCCTGATGCAGTCCCACCTCCATCTTGAACTCTTCCGTCACACGCACAGCACAGCTCACCACTGTCTTATGTTCCTCATATATGTCCTGCACCACTCTAACATACTTCTCTGCCACTCCAGACTTCCTCATACAATACCTCAGTTCCCCACTGGACACCCTGTCATGAGCTCTCTATAGATCTACAAAAACACAATGCAGCTCCCTCTGGCCTTCTCTGTTCTTCTCTATCAACATCCTCAATGCTAATACTGCATCTGTAGTACTGTTGTTGTTTTTTACATGAAACCATACTGCTACTCACAAATGCTCACTTCTGCCCTTAGTCTAGCTTCATCTCCTCTTTCCCATAACTTCATTGTATGGCTCATCAGCTTTATTCCTCTGTAGTTGCCACAACTCTGCTCATCTCCCTTGTTCTTAAAAATTGGCACCAGCATACTTCTCCTCTATTCCTCAGGCATCTTCGCAATATCTAAGATCCTGTCCAGCAACCCAGTCAGAAACTCTACTGTCACCTCTCCTACACACTTCCATACCTCAACAGGTATATAATCAGGACCGAGTGCATTTCCTCCCTTCATCCTCTTCAATGCCCTCCTCATTTCATCCTGACTAATCTTTGCTACTTCCTGGTCCACAACAGCCACCTCTTCTATTCTTTGTTCACTCATTTTGCTCGTTCATCAACTCTTCAAAGTACTCTCTCCATCGTCCCATCACAGTACTGGCACTTGTCAATACACTTTCATTTCTATCCTGAATCACCCTAACCTGCTGCATTCCATCTCTGTCTCTCTGTCTTGCCAACCTGTATAGATCAGTCTCCCCCTCCTTACTGTCCAACCTAGCATACAATTTATCATAAGCCCTTTGTTTGGCCTTTGCTACCTCTACTTTCACCTTACATTGCCGCTCCCTGTACTCCTGTCTTGCCTCCTCAATCCTCTCAGTGTCCCAGTTCTTAGCTAACCTCTTTCTCTGTATGTCCTCATCCCACCACCAAGTTTCCTTGTCTACTTTCCTTCCAGATGACACACCAAGTACTCTCCTCCCTGTCTCCATGATCACAATAGCTGTTGTTGTCCAGTCAACTGGACACACCTCCTGACCTCCCAGAGCCTGTCTTAACTCCTTCCTAAAAGTCATGCAGCACTCTTCCTTTTTTAGTTTCCACCATTTTGTCTTCTGCTCTGCCTTTGCCCTCTTCATCTCCCTCACCACCAGAGTCATCCTACACACCACCATCCTATGCTGTTTGGCTAGACTCTGGCCTACCACTACTTTGTAGTCCCTGATCTCCTTCAGATTACACCGTCTACATGAGATGTAGTCTACCTGTGTGCTCCTACCTCCACTCTCATAGGTCACCCTATGTTCCTGCCTCTTCTGGAAGAAAGTATTCACTATAGCCATTTCCATCCTTTTCTGCATTCCTCTCCTGGAGACCAAACCTGCCAATCACCTCCTCATCACCTCTGTTTCCTGCATCAACATGTCCATTGAAGTCTGCACCAGTGTCAACTCTCTCACTTGTAGGTATGCTCTGCCATCACGTCATCAAAGTCCAAGCAGAATTTCTCCTTCTCTTCCACCATACATCTTACCTGTGGAGCATACCCTCTGACAACATTGAACATCACACCTTCGATTTCTAGCCTCAGATTCATCACTCTATCTGACACTATTTTTACCTCAAGGATATTTCTAACAAACTCCTCCTTCAAAATAACTCTTACTCCATTTTTCTTCTTAACTGCACCATGATAGAACAACTTGAACCCTGCTCCTAAACTTCTAATTTACTACCTTTCCACCTGGTCTCCTGGACACACAGTATGTCTACCTTCCTCCTCTGCATCATGTCAACCAACTCTCTACATTTTCCTGTTATAGTTCCAAAATTCAACGTCCCTAGTCTCAGTCCTATACTCTTGGTATTCCTCTTCTCTATCGTCCTACAAACACACTTTTCTCCTCTCCTTTTTTCACCAACAATAGTCCAACTTCCACCAGCCCCCTGTAGGTCAACAGCACCAATGTTGGTCAGTGTTAAGCCGGGCGTCAACCTATCCGGTATGGAAGTCATAGATTTGATTGCATGTTTGATTTGGCAAAAGTTTTACATCAGATGCCCTTCCTGACACAACCCTCTGCATTTATCCGGACTTGGGACCGGCACAATAAGAAACTGACTTGTGCCCTCTTGTGGCTATTTTACTTACTGCAATTACTTACATACTACATTCACTTACTGTATATATACTCTAATTGAGGTATTAATAAGGACTTATATTAGTTTCAAGAAAATGAACTTTAACAGAACTTGCATTACCAAAAAAATTGTATTGAAGTACAGTACAAGGTTCATCCTGAAGTTAAAAATGAATGTGTGTGACATCTGACATCAGCCTGGTGTTTGTTTGTTTGTTTTTATTGTCGAACAATCTCTACAACTGAAGACCAGAATCAGTTAGACCACATGCATATTTGTCAATTAATATTACATGACTTCCCCTACATTTAAGTAGAATTCAAAATACAGATCTTCACAAATGGGTTCCAATTAAAATTTAATTCCATTTAGGTTGAACAATTTCCTGAAATAGTTGAGCCATGTATTTTGTCACGACACTGCTACAACACAATTGCATTTGCTGAGGACACTATCTAAGCATGGATTTCATGCATCACTGAGTGATTATGTTCAGATATATTGGGTTGATGTAACCAGACATTCGGTTTGATGCCATAGCAGGTCACTGTGACATGCTCAACAGAACCCACTTGATCTAGCTCTCTGCTTTCACTCTCCTACTTTTTACTCACTGGTTCCAATTTAGGACAACTGAGTCTCAATTCAGTGGTTATTTTGAGTCTGTTTGCTCTGATTGGCCGTAAATGGTCCCTGTAGCCAGCTGTGGTGTAAGGTCTGCCTCCCTGTGGGACAAACAGACTTTCAGGAAAGAAAAGGAAGGACAGTTTGTAATCAATGTATACATCACCCAGATGACACCCATTGGGGCTGTTCTGAGCGTGCATTTCTCCTCCTGTTTGGAAAGTATTTTAAATTGATTTTAATGGACTGGCTTATGGATAACTCATATTACTTAACGTAATACATTCCAAATTTGGCTGAAATGTTTTTTTTTAATGGTTGTACACTTGTCAAACAAGTGAGAGAAAGCAGTTTGCAGGAGCTGGCTGGTGTTGTCCAGGATTGCTCTGAATGGCTCTCTCCAGTACTGTCTGCCTAGATTCCAGGCTCTCTGACCATAGAACCGCTCTGTGGTTGCCTTTTATTTAGATATCAGAAATTAATGGGTTTCTTTCTCTGCTTCCAAATAAGTTCATTGAAGTCAGATATTTTGGTGCAATCCCACTAATTATAACCAATAAAAAGAACAAATTCCAATGGAAATGCAATCTCCTCAGTAGAAGTAACAAAATCAACTAAAAACATGGAAATGAAAATAGTAAACAACAATGGACAAAATATAGATTTGTACACAAGACATTTTTGAGGCCAAGAAATCAATAACAATGTATCTTTAATTGCACCTCATCAACTTTATGCTGGCAACATGGTGTAAAAAGGTTAGAAGGAGGGCATACCAGGGAATTAAGTTTCTGAGTCATTTCATGGAATAACATTAAAAAATTTTTTTTAAAAAACCTCTTCACAGGGTGCTTCAATATTGTGACATAGATTGAATACAGAATAAAGCTCTGCATACTATTTGAAGTCTTTTATACATCTTGTCAGAGAATCTGACAGCCTTGGCTTTCTTGGAAAATAGCTAGAAAATTTAAATTACTCTTAGAGGTGTTATTCCCACTTCTGCTTTGCTTTTTGATATGCCTGCCCAAAGAGCAGGCTGAATTAAACCCCATTACACAGTTTGTGTTCAAGTTGTGTATCACTGACACATCTGCAAAATCCAGAAAGATTGAAGAGAAGAGCCAGTATGCATTTAAAATATATAAACACATTATGAAGAAGACATTCATCCACAGGATTAATATTTGGAATGAAAATCCCCACCAGACTAGATTTAGTGATATGCCCTGAAGGGTACATGGGTATGCTGAAAAAATTGAAAATAAGAAAAGACAACAAATGACAATGTTAAATTTACTAGAGACCAGTCATACAATGGCACACAGAAACGGGAAAATTCTATCGCCTCTCTGAAGTTTTTTTCCAGCTTGAGAGGTCGTTAAACAAAGAACCTGATAAGAGGGTTATAGTCCCAACTACTCTTTTACAACTTGTGGTTCCAACATAGCTTCCTAATATAGTGCCTGTTAGTCAACATTTCTTTTTGGATACTATAGTGTCACCCTCATTTGCCAGTGAAGAGTAATGATGAAATCTCAATGATTTTGATGTGGTTATTTTGTGATTATAATGCTGTTCTTGTTCTTATTCTTATTCTAATTACTAAATAATTCACACCTTACACACAGATTTGGGAGCTAAATACAGTCCTAATGACTGAGATGATGTAAAAGGAGATACAAACTCTGATACCCCTAATTCCATGGCTAAGGTATTACTGTTTTGTGAAAAACTTGAATAGGTTCGTAGGAGGTGGGTACACAGAAAACTCACTCACACAATGAATCAAACCACTCCTCTAGGGCTATAATAAATGTGTGATTTATTACACGGAGAGAATAGAAATACTGAGAAACAATAAGTACAAACAAACAAACAAACAATAAGTCAAAAGACCTCTATGATGCTAGACTAAATGTGTCGTTTAGTCCCCGCAGCGCACAGCAATGCAAACAAACAATTCTATGATGCTAGAATAAACTTGTAGTTTAATACCCCACAGAGCACAGAAACAATTCTATGATGCTAGAATAAACTGGTAGTTTCATTCCCCACAGAGCATAGTAATAAACAAACAAATATTTGGTTGAGCTAAGGCAATATATGGTGGCATTCCAAATATGCTTCGCCTCTTACCTTGACACAGGGAAGGAGAGCCTACAACCCAGGCAGAGTAGCTTCAACCAGGCTGGGCGTCCGTATGTAACCCGCAGCTGACTCTATCTTGAGTATGAAACTCCTCACCTTTTATACCTTTTAAGAAGAAAGGCCTGCATGTGAGCAGGAATGGCCAGTTCCAGCTCTCAGGCAGCCCTCCTTTTGGTGGTACCCCCAGCTGAGGAATAAACATCACCACCCTCGAGAATGCAGTGTAGGAGGCTTTCACGCACTCGTAAACCATCTGTATCAAGAGACCTTACACCTTTGGAATGCACCAAACCTATCACACCAAAACTAAGAAACCTAAGAAATCTTTATTACACCTTGGAATGCAATTTTAAAGGCTTTCATGCACCCATAAAACATCTTACACCTTGACTGAAAACAGGTCTCCATCTCATCTCCATCGGTTCTCCTTTGGTTCTCCATCTGGTTTGATAGGCTGTGACCTGCTGTGACCTCTTTGTCAAAACAAACTAAGATGTGACTTAGCCCAGCAGTTGCATGGAGAGGTTTTGAGGCAAGTTCTCAGTAATGACATGATAAGAGTCAAATCAGGACACACACAATACAAATTTCCATTACAATTACCTTACTAGCAACAGGTAAGGCATCCTCAATGATCTTGGTACTGTATGTATTAAATGATGCTGTTCTTTGTAGCTGAGTTAAGTTACCAGTTCTTGATAGGTTTATGTTAAGTTTTCTTTCAAATGGTCATAATAGGAACTATCATGTTACAGAAATTACATATTGAGTGAGATAGTGACATCCAATGACAGCAGCTATGGACATTCAATAAAACCCATGTTAAAATGGGTCATTACATATCTTAGTGACAAATATGCTGTATCATACTTAGTCACACCCTCTCAACAAAATGTTGTCCATATACCAAGCAGATACATTAAAATTGTGCGGACAAGTTTTTGGCTTGGGTCTGAAAGGATAAACAGTTTATAACTTAGTTTTGAAGATATGAACATGGAATTTGTCCAGTAGATGTAGCTATCAAAAGGGTGTAGCCACCTCTTCAGTTTTAAAGGAGGTCCTTTTTTCAGGTCTCTACGTGTACGTGTTGGTCCTCCCTAACCCTACCAACTCCTGGAATATGGAAAACAAAGGCTTCCTGTATCGACTTTACAGCTGCAAAGGTCTCCAATAGTCCAGATCAGCATCTGGCATGATATCACGACAGGAGTGGTTGACAGGAGTGCAAGGTGGCGTGTGTGATGCATGCACACGTGATATGTAGCAGACGTTGACAAAGGGAACTCATTAACATTTAATGGTCAGCGCAGAGCAACAGAGCGTTCGCCAGGTATATCATTTCAGCAATGTTCAATAGAAGACATTAAGAACCACAGATCAGTTTGGGGCAACTCATTTCAAATACAGTGTATTTGAATTTAATGTCAGCTGTGTGACATTAATTAAAACGAGAATAATATGGGACCCCTTAATTGCAAAGCATTAACAACAACAAGGCAGTCAAAGACTACAACATCCCATGACTTACCCTACTTCTAGGGTAGGTCAGGGTACCCTGAAAGCAGTACTTGACAAGTGCATAATTTTGACCTTTCAGGGTAGGTCAAAGCTATGCACTAGCTCTGACCTACGGTCTTACTCACACTGGCCTTCTCCCTCGTCTTTCTATTATTGCTGAGTTACTGACTGCACAAAAGTTGAAATTTGCCCTTGACCTAGTTTTCTCAAGATCAAGGTACACATAAAGTAGATAAGGTGACTTGGTGGTGGAATGAGGAAGTACAGGAGTGTATACAGAGAAAGAGGTTAGCTAAGAAGAAGTGGGACAATGAGAGGACTGAGGAGAGGTGAAAGTAGAGGTAACAAAGGCCAAACAAGGGCTTATGATGACTTGTATATATAGGTTGGACAGTAAGGAGGGGGAGACTGATCTATACAGGTTGGCAATACAGAGAGACAGAGATGGGAAGGACATGCAGCAGGTTATGGTGATTAAGGATAGGGATGGAAGTCTATTGACAGGTACCAGTAGTGTGATGGAAAGATGAAAAGTGTACTTTGAAGAGTTGATGAACAAGGAAAATGAGAGAGAACAAAGACTAGAAGAGGTAGCTGCTGTGGACCAGAAAGTTGTAAAGATTAGTCAGGATGAAATGAGGAGGGCATTGAAGAGGATGAAGAGAGGAAAGGCACTCGGTCCTGACGATATACCAGTGGAGGTATGGAACTGTGCAGGAGAGGTGACAATAGAGTTTCTGACTGGGTTGTTCAACAGGATCTTAGTGCAAAGATGCCTGAGGAATGGAAGAGAAGTGTGCTGGTGCCCATTTTTAAGAACAAGGGAGATGAGCAGAGTTGTGGTGACTACAGAGGAATAAAGCTGATGAGCCATACAATGAAGTTATGAGAAAGAGAAGTTGAAGCTAGACTAAGGGCAGAAGTGAGCATTTGTGAGCAGCAGTATGGTTTCATGTAAAACAAAACAAAACAGTACAACAGATGCAGTATTTGCTTTGAGGATGTTGATAGTGAAGTACAGAGAAGGCCCAACGGAGCTGTATTGTGTTTTTATAGATCTGGAGAAAGCTTATGACAGGGTGCCCAGAGAGGAACTGAGGTATTGTATGAGGAAGTCTTGAATGGCAGAGAAGTATGTTAGAGTGGTGCAGGACATGTATGAGGACTGTAAGACAGTGGTGAGGTGTGCTGTATGTGTGACAGAGGAGTTCAAGGTGGAAGTGGGACTGCATCAGGGATCAGCTCTGAGTCCCTTCTTATTTGCTATGGTGATGGACAGGCTGACAGACGAGGTTAGACAGGAATCTCCATGGAATAAGACCAAAGATGAGGTTTATGGATGAAGCGAAAGAGGAAGGTAGTTAGTGTGATGGGGTTTGGTGGGGTTTTTATTCACACCACAATAACCAGTGAAAAAATATTTACAGTGGAAATAAAATGTCCCAAACCAAAAACCCAGTGCAACAAAAAGAAGTATATACAGAGGAAATCCACAACAATGACCATTTACAAACCTCTCCACTATAGCTCCTTGCAACTCTAACTCTCCGACTCTTACCAATGCCAACTCCAACTACCACCTACCACCATGAAACAAAAATGCAGCCCTTAAATAAACCCATGCCCCTCCCCTGGCATACCAACATTAATTGAACGGGGTTGTTTTTACAATAGCTAATATAATAAACTAGAAACAGAAAAACCTCTTACAAAATAAAACCAGAACAGAATAAAACATAAATGCCCCTCAGAGAGCAGTCTCTACCGCTCCGTCACAGGGTCTTATCTAAAAAATACCAGCTCTTGTGAAACATAATTGTATCATTCATGTAGCCCCACCATTGTAGTTGTTGTCCAATCTTAATGAGGTTTCCTCAGCTACCTTGATTTCTTGAAAAGAAAATTGGGTGCCACAGGTTGTAACTTTTTGAAACTTAACAGTTGTTATCAACTGAAAAATAAGTGGAAACATTGTCTTTGGATGAGACTTTGGTTGAGACATTGCCATTGGTGTTGGCGTTATATTTCACAATACCACTTTGCATTAATGAAAAAAAATGGTCTGAATAATGTTGAATCAATGAATCTTTTAACATTTAATTTAATAAATGGGTCAGTCAATTTCTTTCAGTATGAAAAAAAATACATACTGTCAGGCACCTATCAAAAGCCATTTAACCCTGGCCAGCTGGACACAAATGCTGCATTTCAGTTCATGTCAGCTAAGCTCTAACTGCTAGGCAGCCAGGTAGGTTACTCGCCAACTATGGTTGCTATGGCTTAGCAACTTTAATGTAAGCTGGGCAGCGTTCGCAATGGTAGCTAGAATTTATGGCCCTTTGCTCTCACAAAAATGCAAACACCTACATACTTTTTTTTACTATTAGTGTGCGGGTTGCACAATTCCTGGCTGTTGCAAGAGTGTTTATAGTAAAGACGTGTATGTTGGAACAATATACATTTGTTTACAAATAGAAAACATTATATAATTAATTGTAGTTGACTGTCTACATTAACTATGCAATTGCTGTGGTGACTGTAAAGTGCAGAGCAGAAATATTAGCTTAAACGTCCTTTAAATCTCGCTAGCAAACCTAAATTGATTTAAATGATTTTGTATTTAATATATTTTGAATTAAAACATGTTTCCATCTAAGTAATGCTGTCCTGCAGTGTCATATTCAAGTGCAGCTGATTCTTGTTTGGTGCTAATTTTTAAATACTAATGTTGAGCAATTGAACATTCATTGAGGCATAAATTACAAATTTTACCACTTTAGGGCTTGTATTGCAGTGGACTTGAATACATGTGTATTGGATGCCACATGGCTCTTTCTCCTTATTTTTCTCCTTCCTTCAGTAAAAATAAATAGGCCTAATGGCACTCCAATTCTACATGCCACTTTCCAGCAGATGGTGGCACCGTGTGAGGCTTAACTAATCATAAACATGTAAATAATGCAAGGCATTCTGGCTGAGAGAGCTTGCTGTAGAGAGGGAGACAGGGAGACAGACAGGACCCAAGGCTTTGCCAGACAGGCTCACCTTATCTGTGAGCCACTAAAATGTACAAGTACTGATAGCACTCCATGGCATCTTCTATTTAAATAATTTATGTATTCATAGAGGTCATTTTGTCATCGGAGTAATCAAGACCTCATGTTTGCTCAGTCTGTGTGAATATTTACTGAGGAATTTTGATAAAGAGTCAGCCCCAAGTCTGTGATGACATCGTGCAAGAGGCATGCAGTGGTATTGATTAGAATTTTCCACAGATGAGAGACAGGAGCGCCACTGTAAAGCACTCTTCTTTCATTAGTTTGTGTTCATCGGCCTAATCAGTGAAGTCATTTCTAAGACAACATGCTTCCCCCTGGACACAAATCATTATCTTCAGGTGGTACTTCAAGATAATTGACATTTATCTTCACATTTGGTCAAATAATTTACTCCCATTTAAGTGATAACCCAAAGATTGAAATATGTTAAATGATCAAAAAGATAATAGTCAGATATTCCTGGTTGAACAGGAGATAATTAATACACAATAAGTATCTTTTCATTTCTTTATCTGAACATATCTGGCCGCAGTTTCATTTGCTCTGTTTTTGTAATGCACAGAGTGAAAACAACTAAAGTTTTAAATGAAAGTTTAAAATTACATTGTTTTTGAGATATGTATTTGTGGTTTCATCTCTCTGTTGTAAATCACGTGTGATATTTTGGATTTGCTCATATTCAGATCCAAACAGAATCCAAACCATTTTTAGTATGTTAGTATTTGTCAGATCAGAGCCTGGTTATAAAGATTGATGAAACACAGCAAAAAGGTAATGGCCTTGGTAGGAACTGCTTTTAAGGAAATGTGTTTTGGTTCATGGACAAACTAAAATGCATCAAATTATATTTTCTTTGAAATTGAAGCACTCCTTTTCCCCTCGAAGATAATTAAAGACTGTATCCCCTGACAGAGACCTGTACCTTGTTGGACTGAACTATAGAGAAAGAAACACACAAGGAGGGTTTCTTTTTATCAACAAAATAGAAAAATATGAACTATGGTGTCCGTGTTTTTCATAGATGGGCAAATAAAAAACACAGAACCAATATATTGAATTTTAACAATGGGATAAAAGAAGAAAATAAAATATTTGAAACGAAGTGAAATCTTTTGCAAAATTCCCAATGTCGAAGAATGCGGTATGGCAGAAGTGCTACAGAGAATCTTTAAAATATAAGTAATAATTCATCACATAGCATTGCTCATGATGAATTGATTTGTCTAGACTTTTCTTTTTCCTCCTTGGGACCTTTCTTTGGTAAATAGGACATGAAGGTTTCATGAGACAAAGCTCCACGATGACAGTCATAGGTGGTTATGATGTGCACTATAAACTAGAAAAACCTCCCCCTCAAACATTGACATTATGACACGTTTGTCATTTTGTGGGCAAATCAGGTGTTGAAGCATAAAATAGTAAAATAATTTAACCTTGTGTAATTATCAGACCTTGGCATGGTGTCAGAATGGTAGCTTAATTTTTAAATTCTAAATTCCCAACCTCTTCCATTGCCTACTGTACGCTGAACAAAATCTGTGTTTTATTATCAAGGATGGTTTAAAATAGACTTTAAATTCTGAAAGGAAGAGCATGCATTATATTACTGGTTTATTTAGTTGCTTAAGTTATACAATTAGTACATAAAGGGAAAATGTTCACATCTTTCCTTCTCAGTACTGTAATATTTTACAGTACACACTCTTTGTTTTGTTAGAGTTTCAAATGTCTGGAAAATATAGCTGATGTTTTGCTAAAAAGACAGCAGTACTCCAGGCAGAGTATTTCTGCCAATTTAATAATCATTAATCAGCTCGTAAATTTCCCACATCAAGACTTCAATAGATATTGGGAATGTCCCCAAATAGCCCTAACTACATTTTAACTATCTACATGTCAGCAGTTCATCAACAACATGAGAAGTTACATATTAAAAGTTATGACCTTTTTCAGTCAAGTAGGTTTTAAAGGTACTTTTGTATCACTGCAGTTTTGTCCTTGAGCAAGACGCTGAATGCAAAAGTTGCACAGCCATCAAAGCTTGAGTTTGAGTGAATGCTTACCACCACTGATGAACAGATGGTGCTTTGCATGGTAGCCTCAGCCATCAGTTATCGTAACTTGGCTTCAGTCATGGCGCAGCTTTCGCCAGTCATGCAGAACCAGAACACCCAATAACTGTACAGCCTATTCCATTGAATGAAGACAACCCTATTCACTATTTCATGTAAATCAGTTGTTTGTCAGAAAATGCATACTTCCTGTTGTCAGCAGGAAATGCTATCACTGTAATTACACATTGACATGGCTTCGGGTTAGGGCCATTATCCTACATGTTCAGTCTGGTAAAGATTGGACTGTAGACAACAGAGTTATAACTTAATATTTCATGGCTAATGATGACCTCCAGCTCTCAGTGAAGGTAAAGATACAACAAATTACTGCTACTGCACTATTATCTAAATTGTCTGCTCCTATCCAGTTGCTGTGAAGTGATGTTGCTACTTGTGCAATAAAAATGAGATACTGAGTAGAACCACAGTTGCAGCTGCAATATAATATTATTCAGACAACAGGCAATTCAAATTAACTTCAGCGAACATGGTGATAAGTGAAGGAGGCTCTTGCCAACAGGTCAATCAAACTGTGTGTAATAATAAAGATAGGTGAGGCCGACATTAGCTGAATTAAATGAGAAATGCACCGCTAGAATACCCTGACATCTACTCCCACAAAGTAATTGCTTCCAGGAAAGCAGAGATTTTGAGCTTATAGTGATGCTGTGAGTCATTTTTTGACGAACAAATGGATTACACACAGCACCGTGAATGCATCAAGGGGGCAAACTTGCATTACAATGATTGAGCTTTTGCCCCTCAAGCAGTAATTGTGTAATCATCACTGAGCCACTATAATGAGTTACGACCTCTCAGGCATAGGTCCATTGTAAACGCATGGTAAAAAAAAAACACTACAAAACTTTAACCTTTAACTGTGGAACCACAGTCATACTAATATGCCTTCAGACAAAAAAATCACATCACACATCACAACAGATCATTTCTACTGTCTTTACTTACCACGGCTCTGCATGCACCATTTTCAACATTTAAATGAAAGAGGCCTTTTGTGCATCATTTGACTTTTATCCACATAAAGCAAACCACATGGCAATGGCAGCAGTTAAGAGGAGCTGTTGTTGAATTGCTTTTTATACACAGATTGTTTTTGTGTGATTTAATTGTGTTTCACTTTCCAATTCACATAGCAGCCCAACTCTATTGGAAATCGGTCGCATGAAGAATTGTGACAACAAATTGCACTTAGCAAATGGTAAGTTATACAGGTAATGCACTCACTTCTAACACTCAAGTCAGATGTTGTACTGCAACTCATTGTGTGAAATAACCACAGTACATTTTTTTAATTCCCAGTTTGTTAGCTAAGAATTAATAAGTTAGACTAATTAATTTAATCAATTGGCAGTGATTTTTGCGTGCATCATTTATGAACCCTTTTTGTAATTTATGTTTTTCTGTTTTGCAATTTAGGTTGGTTTTTTTAGGCTTTTATTTATTGAAGTGATTTGTTACCCACATGAAAATGATTGTAGTAATTTTGAGCTATTCTAAGGTAAATATATCCCATTTTGTGATGTAACAAAAATTAAAATAATTAAAACACCAGCAATGAACCTTGAATTAAAACGTGAAAGCTTGAAATACGATTGAGGTATCTCTCAATATTGAATTGCCTCCTGTCAAACATGTGACTGTTAACAACAACTGATTTCAAGGTTTTCTCTCTGAATTCCTCCTCCCACACATCTTTGAGTGGCTCAGAGCCTACAAGCTGGGGAAGGATATAGCAGAAAAACACTGAGGATGTAGCAGCAGCAGGTCAGAATTACTGTGTGCCCTGTGGCCATTCAATAATCTCATATGCATGCTGATCATGTTATACCTTACCCAGCTACATTTGCATTTCTCTTGAAAATTTCAACAACCTCAACCATGACACATCAATACTTCTTTGTTCAGAAGTGAACAGTCAAATGTCCTGCCTAATTCATGAACATGCTGTCTGTGCTGTCTAAAAAGACACAAGTGGAAAGACATTCGAAGGACAGGATTAGACTGTTTTATTACACAAACTGGAGGACAGCAAAGAAACACTGGAGGCTCCACATCCATGAGGGACTAATGTCAAGGACAGCTGTGCCGACTTAGCTGAGATGTGCAACAATTATCCTTTGCAAATCCTCCTTTTCCTGTCTCAACCATAATGAAATGTACACTCTATTTGATTAAGTAATTAACAGAGGTCACATATACACTTTGATCAATGAAGAATGCAATCAAACAACAATTACAACAATAATGTTGGGACGTTCAGTGTTAATGGGTTTTAAATGGTGTAATTGCACAGAGGAACACCACTCAGTTACATACTGTGCTGTAACTCCAAGATTAATTATCTCAGTCGCATTACCGGCCTGTTTATGATTCTCCTCAGTTCTGTGTTTTGGGCCTTGCATACAGCTAAAAAAAATACCTGAGGCATCAATGAACTATTATGTAATAAAAGACAAATGTGATGGACTGTACAGTGCGACCTAATGTCAATTAGCAGTGATCTCAAATCTCATTTCACGTCTCTCAGCGAATTCTATGCCAAAGAAAATTAATTTGAGCCCCAGTAATATGAACATGGGGAAGACAACTAAAATACATCCTGGCAAGGTGTTTCAAATATTACCATATTCCGAGGATTATCAGCTTTGAGAAGATACGATAAGGGAATGGTGGGCTTATCTACAGCAATGTGAAACACATTAAATCTTTGTGCTTTGGCACCTGTCATTTAAAAGTGGATTTGCATACTGATTATTAAGTTGTCATTTTTAATTGAAATATTGGGATAACCTCTAAAAGGATCATTGCATCAGGTAAGCCAGACTGTGCAGACAAAGGTTGAATGCTCTCAATTCCTTTCATCTATATGAGGAACTTGCCCTTTCTTTTTGATGCAGTTTGGTAATGCACATAAAAATTGCCAACATGCCCACAAGGTTTAGATGATATAGATTTTTGAGGCTTGCAAGTTAACTTGCTAACTTGCTAAGTCAGGAAGAAGCGGTCAGTTGGCGCTCTGGGAGATTATCACTTTTCATATGCATTATGAGCAACCTCCTCTTTTGGATACATGAATCTCAGAGCACTGTTTCTGCAGTGATGCAGGTTTCCTTAATGTCAGCAAATCAGATCATCAGATCATCTTAAAATTCACATCACATACTAAGTGAGTTTCAGTCATGATTTCCCCTCCACAAAGGTTTACTCTGTGGAGACAGATCAGAAAGTGCTGGAGTCATCCTGATCTTTTGACCCCATTTGAAGCCTAGTCTTTTTTTTTTTTTTTAATGAAGAATTACCTGGAACCCCAGGAAGTTCAGGAAGGTCAGTGTTTGTGCATCACAATAGAAAATCAGCACAGAAATACCGACATACTGGCATTCCATTTTGCTCTAAATGAAATAAATATTATCCACAAACTGGTATTTATGAGATTGTGTGTGAGATGCAAGTTCACTTCACTGGGATAAAAATATGAAGGTTGATAATATAGTAAGTTTAACGTAAAGAAAGTAAGTGTGGTGATATTGTATATAATGGTAATGTATATTTTCACCTTTCACAAATTCATTTCACAGTCTAGTATTAATTCAGCAGGCCAATTAGTAAAATGCTAATTAAGAACTTCTTTTGTGCAGGACTGCAAACTCATATCAATAGCAATGTCCATACCTGTATAGGTTAAACACATTTTAAGAAAGCTTGAAGTGTTGCTAAGAAGAAACAAATACGATTGGAACTATCTCTGATATCTAAATAGCGAGGGTAAGTAAACCAGGCAGTCCATACTATGTTGCAGAGGAATTAGATTTTCACAAACGTCCTACATGTCCATGTATTTGTCAACTTCCAGTAAAGAAGACCAAAGAAGAGAAAGTAAAACCAAACACCTCCTAAGGGTAAATATTTTGAGAATGTTATATTGCATGGGAACAACTAAAAAGTTGTGGGCAATAACAACAGTTTCTTCTCCACCTCTCAATAATGAAGGAAAACAGGGAATTAGTCATATGACTTATATGGTCACTACATCAGAACTTATAGTTAAATGGGTTTTCCATCTCCAAATCCAGACAAGTTACTGAATGTGATTTGAACCTCACAGCATGATACATGTCATTTGTCTGTCAAATATGTGGACCCACACAAAATGGCAAAACATTTTGTATGGCATACTTTTTTCCTACTTAATCACCACGACATATATTTAAAGAACATTTACTTTGCATAGTTGTAGCTACAAGTCAGTATTAGACATTTATATAAACTGTTGTTTTGAGACCCAATAAGCTCTCAACCTGGTTAAACTAAATTTGATGTACTGAGTTGTTAATCAAATTCAATTTAGTGATTTGCATTTCAGCAAATTAATACGTGTAGATGTATTTAATTTTATTTAATTTATCTTTAACATGTCTAAACCTGACACTAGCTTCATGACAATATTCCAAGTAGTTTTAATGTAGTATTAAAAACAAACACACAAACAGGTGGGTTTTAAAACATAACTTATTGATAGATAGATGCACAGTACAGCAGCTTAACAAAATCATTTTTACAGCTCACCAAGTCATCCAAACATTTTTCTCTCTGTGCTGAACTGAGTGATATTCGCAGCTAAACAGCAGGCTAAGGAGTGTGACCGGTAATCACAGCGTGTTCAGCCTTTCTCTCCTTTTTTTGCATCTTGCTCTGCAATTCTGATATAGAAGTCAGTCAAACAACTGCTGGTCTCCATGACCTCCTGTGGGAGACTGAGAGCTGGCTTCCTTACCTAGTGGGCAAAGCTATTTTATCTCCATGGGCAACCTTGAGAAATGAATATGAAAAGTGAAAAAGTGAGAATAAATATAAGTTGGTGAAAGAGAGAGTCAGAGACAAGACAGACAAGGGGAAAGTGTAACAGGGAGTGCAAGAGCATAGGACAAAATGACTTGGCAATCACCCAGCTGGATCATTACCTCCTCCTGCACAAATGTGATGTGGTGGAGAAGGTGAAATTGATAGTTTAGAAATGAGAGGAGGGTACCGGACTGATACTTAATCATTGCTACCACTGCAGCATGACATATCGCAGCTCCGGGCTCCAAGGTGGTCTTTCCTGATGTTCACTGGAACAGATGGACAAGCTTGTTCTCCACCTCCAAAGGGAGGAATGTTGCATGAAGCGATGGAAAACATACTGCCCACTTTACCACTGTCCACTAAGAGCTTAGGTCTGGCAAGAAAATATTTGCTGTTTCTCAGCTATAGTTAGATTTATTGGTTCCACACTGTAAACAACAGATGTGTGTATTGCTGATCTTTTCAGGAATGTGTCTTCTAATGTTACACTGTATAATTCTGAAAACTGTATTTGATGCATATTCACATTACGCACCTTGAATAAGCAGCAGCACTGATGGTTGTCTTTGGACTGTCAGTAATGGTCTAATGAGGCAAAACACACTGAAAACATTGCACAGGCAGAAAAATCTACTCTTGCCTTATGTGCTTCCTTTGCAGATAATGATTGTTAAAAATAGGACAGCAGTATATCGTGACATGCTGATATGTGTCAACCTGCAGTGACATACATCACATACATTACTGCTGCTGCATTTTCAGGTTATAATTAAAATATGGTGTGTATTATTTAAAAAAACACAGTACATGTTCAAATAATTACAAGGAGCCATGTCTTTAATGATCTTCATTGACAGAGGTAGCCATTTATTTTTTATTAACAAAAAGAAACTCCAATAACCTTGAATTTAATAAACTTAATTTACCATTCTGATAAGACGTCAATGGCAAAGTGGGAGGCCAGCACTAGTCCTGGTGAGGAGGAACAGTTATCACTGGACTGCAATATAAAACACTTTAAAACATTTAAAAGCATCTTGTGTGTTTAAATTTATTTTTGTCAGAGGTTGCTTTTTGCAACCTCTGTAACCTGACAGTCATATAAGTTGCACAACATGTAGAAGCAAGACAGACACAATGATGTTTTCAACTGTCAATTTTGGCATTATCAGCAATAATGTAGGGGAATGTCTTGTAGGTGTAATATTTATAAAGATGCTGAGCAGTGAAAAAGGTCACCAGACTCCACATATCAGGAGTGGTGAAGACAAAGGAGAGTAACCTTTGATTCCACTCATTTATATACCGGTAATTATAAATCAACACTTGAAAATGAAATATGAAACACAAATTTCATTATCATCGTTTGGAGAAATTGGGCTGATGATGCAATCTGTATCATACTGTATCTGCAGACTGAAAAGTTTTAGCAGCTTTGGTCATGCAATATAATATAAGAAGGAAATTCTGTGATTGCAGAGCCCACTTCCTGATCAACATCAAAGCTACACCATTTTAATATACTTGATAATTGAGATAATCGAGTGTAAGTGGTAAATTGACATGCGGAACACTGCAGCAAGAGTGAATCCACCTCTGAGAGAGCACAAACTGTATCCTATTTCCTGAGTACCCGGCACTCTTTGAGGAGAGGATGGTGGCTATTGATCACTGTGAAAATACCTTTTCATCTAACCTAATCAATGGAATTTCTCTAATGACGACAAGAACAATGACTTAAAGTGCACCATGGCTGTATTAATGAATGCATGGACACCCTCTCAAACAGTGATCAATACACTGCAGACGCTTCAGACACATCATTTCTCCAATCTTGCTCGCATTAGTTAGCTGTTTAAGTGGTTCTTGGCTCAGTCGGAGGTAACTCCCAGGATGAAAATTGCCATGTGGCCGCTTGAGTTTGACTGGGAAGTGAAATTAAACATCTCAAAAGAACAATAGAGCCTCCTTTAAAGTTGACTTCTGCTGACATCAGCTAAAATACGTTGGCAGGAAAATGTGAACTTCGATACACAGCAGCTTGATAAATGGCAGGGTTTTGAAAACAAAAGAACAACAATGACACAGGTTGTTACGATTCAGTAGCACTTTACTTTTGCTTGCAAAAGTGCGAGGGGAAGAGCTCTTTGTATTATAATTTGGATACTCTCTCAGTATGTTTCCACTGCACTACTTTTTCTCTAGTGTCGATTTACTCATTTTACATTTTTACGGTATAATTTCAAATTCTGACAGACAAAACATTGTGAGTCATTGCTAAACTGTTTGCTATCAAAGCAGCCATCTCCATTGTATTGTTGCAAGTTAACTGATGTCAACATATAAACTAATCTTTAAAAATATGATCATGTCCCATCTAGATTTTTTTCATGTAAGTATAATGTTTATAGTGAAAAGAGTTTGCTGTTTTCACACAAACAAATAAAGTGACATCAATTGATAAAACATGTGTGATTTCATGAAATATCTAAATTAAGCATAGACTATAAAGCACAGTAGTCAGGTATAGTAGTCAAATAATACTAGACTGATGAATAACCAACTAATGTGACGAAAATCCTTAATTAAAAGTCTTTACCGGCTTTATTGTCTTTTGTTGTTTACATTTGATATCTCAACGTCAATAAGACAAATATTACAAACAAGGCAACAACATAAAAACAACAAAAAGTACTGTGAACACACTACTCCACCTTTACATGGTGTATAAACAAATTGATTATAATCTCTTCATGGCTGAATCAGGATATTTAAATAAAAAAAATTGCGGCACATGTCACAGGGCTTTTTGTGGCTTTTTCCATTTATGCAGAAAGACTTGAGTTTTTTGAGACACGGCTTCAACGATCAACAATTTCCATACGGAGATAGGAGGATCATTTTCAATCCATTTCACCGTAATGATGTTCATTTCCAGCATCAGAAGTGATTCTATAACTTCTTCACTGTTGTAGAAAATCGGGAATATTTCCAAACTAACATAGCAGTGAACTTGCTGACACCGGATCATTGTTTACTTTAATTTATTTTATGTTGCTGTTCTAAGTTGTTCAGTATTATGTATTCCTCCTTTAATTTGTTGGTGATGTCCACTAGGTACTTGTACTTTCATGTCACGTACTAAGTTACAGAACAGTGACAATAATGGGAAAAAAAGAAGAGTGTCATTTATCTTTGAACTGCCTAAACTTTCCCTGTACAAGACAACATTTTTCTTCATCATCTATGACCTTTGTCAAGGCAAGTGCACATGGAAGGATTAGGCGATAATAAAACCACTCTGAAGAATATCATCCTGGAGCAAAGATTTCTCACATAGTGAACTTAGGTTCAAATTGATAAAATCTTTTCCATGTACAAGAAATATAATCTGTAGTCCTGCACACCAGAAAGAAGAGAAGCAAGAATGTAGAAATATGTTTTATTTGTGTACATTGTACAATCACAATGTTAAAGCAAAATTAACTTCATCTAGGGTTAGGGTTAACCCCTAGACCTCTGACCTATTGTGGCCGTTTTTTGGTACCTTTCATATTTGTCTCTTTATACCATATTGAAAATGATTTAACATACCCATGCTTGGTATGTTTATCTTCAGCACAACTTCAGCTGTATGAAGAGATAGTTATTATTTCCCTATAACTCACTATATTGACATATTGGGGCAAAATAAGCACACTTGTAATATAATTATATACACTGTAAATTTTGTGTCACTTATGCCACTCTTCAAAGGAGTTTTTTGGGCCAAAATAGACACATACAGTGAAATTCGAAATTAGAACAAATTGTATTTTACTGCACATAAAAACCAAAAACATGCTCATAAATTTGATTTTGAACTCAAAAAAGTTGGACATAGGCTTCTAACATAACTATATACAGTTTGTATCACTTGTGCCACTCTTCAAAGGAGTTTTTCAAAATAAGACATAGTGCCACGTAAAATGCACGAGTTGCGAACTGTTTGCATGGTTACAAAATGCATCACAGTACACATTTGCATCACGTGACAAAATGCACGTATCGCGAGATATGTTTGCATCATGTGACAAAATTCACAAATCACGAGACATGTTCGAATCATGTGAATACATGCATCACCACTTGTACGATGACGACTACATGGACAGAAACACGTCGCCTGCCATCTGATTACAGGAAGCCATTTGAACCGCTTGTCTTAGATCAAATGTAAAAGATCATATCTCTGGTTTTCCATGATCAATCGGCTCCAAATTAAAACCGGAAGACAGTTTCACATTTATACTGTCGTGTAAACATGCACACAGCAATCCTTGTGACGAACTTTGTTTGTTAAGAATGGTTTAAAAACATTATGTGATCTGATCACAGGGCGTGATCAAAGGGCTATAAGGGTTATTTTGTCTTATGACAGCAGAGCTAGCATGGTATTATGGAAATAGTCAAATGTATTGCTTTAACTATTCTCAGTAAGTAAATTCTGGTTCCACAATCTAATATTACTAATGACAGATTGGTCAGCTGTAAACTTTGTTCAGGGGGAGGGGGTTGCTTGTTTCCACTTTTAATAAATCAAGACTGCAACCAATCCCCTCGGAGAGAATATCCAAATCTCCCTTAGACTGACAGCAGACAGAATCAACTCCAGAGCAATATCCTTACACGTCATTCAGTGAAGACATGGCAACAATCTCCAGGTAACAGATCTTTTACTCTTTACTCATGTAAACATCTGAACTGACAAAATCCAATTTAAGGCAAATGTTAAAAATGTAAAAAGGTGCCTGTATCTGATAGTTCTGCATGGAGAAGGAACGGATAATCTTGAGTTCACTATCAGAATCAGACACCAGCAAGACAACATAGCTTTTGTCATTGTGTGTGCATTTAATTTCCATCTATTAAGTGATGGCATGAAATAAAGTGAGCTGAGCCATCAAATCTGTCTACTGTAATTGTATCAGTTAACCAGTACTACTTACCTGTTTTAGTATTTTAAAACATTCAGTTATTCTTAACAAATTTTTCCCTCATGGATGCAAAAAATGTTTACTAAGCTATTCACGCCACAATTTTAGTAATATTTAATCAGTTCTTGATTAAGTAAGGAAATGTGCAGCAAATATAACTTAAAGATGTAATAAAACTCAAAATTAACAATTTGGAGTATGAAGTTGTTCTCCTCCTGTCAGAAGAAGTTAAACTGGCTCAATTAATCTTCATGGTCACGCATGCATTAAGAAATGAGCTGCATTATGGCATCGGGAGATAAGATTGATGGATAAGATGGGTGGATTCTAATGAAGCAGATGTGTGCTTAGTTCAGAAGTATTTGTCAGGCGTGTGCTGTAGTTAAAAATATTTAACTACAATGCGGTATTTATCCCACAAAGCGGCGATATATTGTAATTGTTTGTGTGTTTGTCCGCAAAAGATAGAAAGACGAGGGAGAAGGCCACTGTGAGTAAGACCAGAGATCAAAGCACTAGCTTTGATCTATGGTCTGAGATATTTTCTATCTTTAGATATTTTTGCATATGTCTCAGGAACCGGATAAGATAGAAAGACCAAAAAAAAGGCGTTATATTCAGGGAGGCAAGGGCATGAAAAATAGATCACAACCTTGACTAGGTCAAGGTCACATGTTCACTTTTATACCTTTTTAGGTACACATCTCTGAAACCACATAACACATTAGAATTCCAAGTAATGTGGATCATGGGTCTTTTATTAAATGACCCTGACCTATGAAAGTAGGTCAGGGTACATTTTTTAATTCAGGGGTGTTGCAGGATGTTGCAGTCTCTGACTACCTTGTTTATTTTGAAACCAATTTGCTTCTTCAGATTCCATTTTATTCATCAACGTGAATTGGTGCAGCATGCCGAAGAGACACGAGAGCAATATGTGATGATACATCCACCTCCAGCAGCATTGCAGTTTAATCAAGACTGATTATTACAACTGGGAAAAGTTCATTACAGCGAAACTGTCACATAGAGCAGAATCCTGTGGCATAGAGCAGAATCCTTTAAGCCGTAAATTTTGTAGAAGCATATTTTCTGTTTTTGGAAAGGAGTACAATCTCATATAAATACATTTATGATATGGTAAATAATGGAAGTCAATCAATCTCTCATTTACTTGTCATGAAAAAAATGAAGAATTTTCATTGTAAGATACACATATGCATTTGTGTAAAGCGAAGTTCAAGTTCTTGGACTTCCTCCCACCCCCAAAAACAAGCAGGAGCATTTATCACTCCAAATTGTCATTGGCATGAGTATGTGCATGAGTGGTTGTCTGTCTATATACGGCCCCACCATGGGCTGGCAATGCATCCAGACTGTACCCATCTCTGACTGTACAGTTAACTGATCACACTTTATGCTGACAACATTTGAAAAAGCAAGAAACTCAGATCAGCTCAGCGAAATTCCTTGCTATACTCTGGCAGCTGTGGATAGACGTGTGGACACCGAAGACCAGTGATACCCAGTCAGCCTTCAGTTGTTCTCTATTTTTTATTACTATTATTATTTACAGACAATGGAACAGAACTGTAAACCTAGACACACATTTTCAAACTTTTGACACATTTTGTGTGTACGTTTGTGTGCATGTCTCATCTTCAAGAAGATGAATGGATTTATAATAATGACATATATCTTTCCTATAAGTAAGCAAAGTTTTTGCATGGTATCAAAGTGACAATTTTAAATAATGACAGGTCAAAAAAAATTCTAACTTTGAGGCATAGTGATAAAGCCTACTGAAGGGAGAGCAAAGAAGTGTGACTGAGAGGCAGTGTCATAAATAAATTATTTGCTTGTTTTAAGTATTTAATCTATAGTCTGTACAGCGAAGTGGAACACAGGGGCTATTTGGATAACAACTGGGAGATCACCTCCTGGGAGTAGCTCTGAGGCTTTCTTTGGGTTTTAAAAGTTGCACAATGTGGTGGATATGGGTGGATAAATCATTCATCAGTTACTGCTTCTTAACACACTGTAGTGGTTGGAGTCAAAATAGACAGCATGATGGTATTGTTGTGTTTCAGAGGACCGCTGCTCATCTAATACAGTTTAGAGGTAGAAAGATCACAAAGTTTGGTTTAGGTTTCTCAAAATCTCTGTTTGATGTTATTTTCATGTGTGGTTTTATACACCTTTTTTGGTTGTTGTTGGTTGGAAACCACACCTGTCTGTCACCTATCACTTTTTTCTTGTCCTTTCTTTGAGAATATTCACTTTGTGTGGATTTCCCTCGTCTCCTCTGGGAATTTATTTTAAGATTCCAATCTTGCTCAGTGTTCTTGAGCAGTATGCTTCCACAAACAGAGAAAATAATATCAGATATGGGGAAAAGATGTCTGCAGATGTTTCACTGATTCACGCTAATTAATTAGTTTGGCAAGAATTAGACTCATGTTCTGTAAAGTAATAGATCAATCAGATTATTGAGCATGATGAAAAATCTATTCTTTTTGAATCCAAAACCACATTTATCATAGTTCAGTTGGAATATACAACTTGATTTAAAGTTGACAAAATACAGTGCGCCTTCGTTCTTCGCGGTTAATGCTTTCCAGGAACCATACGTGAATAAGGAATCTGTAATCGAGATTGCAATCTATTTATCTTATTATTTACGGTAATTTAAACGTTTATGAACCCTCCGCATACTGATATTAAACCACCTTCTATCTGTATTACCTTTTCCCACATTCTGATAGACTGTGTAAAGCACTTTTGTGTCTCACGAAATTCTGAGACTGACGAAACGGAGCGCACTTCCAAATGCTGTCAGCCAATAGAATGTGCATGCGGTATCACATGACAACCGACAAAAAATCCACGATGAGGTGGAGTCGCAAGAGTTGATGCGCGAGGGCGCACTGTATTTAATTTGTGTGGTGATTAAAATAGGCATTAAAGCACATTTTTAGAAATTAGACTTCACCTTTCAAATGTTTGGTTAAATGTGTACATTTATGTATATAAATGTGTACATTCAACCAAACAATACTTCAGTTCAAAGCATGTCCATTTAGTTACCTTAAATAAACAAGGTATTGAAAAGTTGTCAGTATCATCTGTTTGATATAATTGATTGTACATACTGTGTGCACAGGATGTATACACAGTATCTAATCCAATCTTTGCCAGCATGGGTTAGAACAATGTGTCATATTCCTTATGTTCAAGTCTACTTTGAGAAAATATATACCACATTGAAAAACCTGTTATTTTGTAATTCATGAGTCACAGTAATTTATCCCTGCACTAGATACATATGTATATACAGAGTAACTAATAACAAAGTCCAGATAACATCATGCATTGTAGACCCTCATTGATTACCTTTCTGGATTTGTAGGTTAGAAAATCACAAACATGAATACTTAACTTTCCACATCCATCTACACGCTCCTTAAGAGATACATAAAGTTATAGTTTATTCTACTCTCTCTACACCAGTCATTCTTCTCTTGGAAGGCCAAGAACAAAATTTTATAACATTTCTTCTATGTGATGCAACAATGCTTCTAAATGAAAGTTTTAGGCCTTTTCATTTTGAATTGAAGTCCAATCAACTTTTCATGTCATAAGAAACAAAAGTTAATTTCTTATCACTGTGGTTGCCAAGGGTAGTGAGACAAAAAAATTGTGGTTATATGAAGCTTTATGAATGAATTTGTAAGGTAATGCAGCTTTGGGCTCAAAGTTAAAAAAAAAAAAGACTTAATTTTTCTCTACAATTTGCTTACACATTGCAATTAAACCTACAATTGATGATGTTATTAACATGTTTGGGTCATCTTATCTCTAATTTTGCAGCACACTTACTGCATTGACTTGCTTCTAATAGCTCTGGTGGATTTGTATTGTTCCACTGCTGTCTGAACAATATTAGGAGTCTTGGGACGAAGCACCAATGGACAGCGTGCAAAGGTTTCTCTCTGCATGTGGATTGAATAATTGATGCCTTGATTGCCTGGGTATTCATAGACACAAAAAGGCTTTTCCTATTCTCTGTCTGAAACACGGCTTGAATCTTAAACAGTCTTCCCAAGTGGTGCGATGCATGGGGAAGAGAGTTGCGTGTCACCCAGACAGCACAGTGCATCTAGTGCCCTTCATCATCTACTTAACATTGTTGGTGTTAGCTAGAAAAACGAGACAGAAACAAATTATTAATTGTGTTTTTTAAGGCACTATTACTTTTCATCTCTGCTCAAACTTAGCTGCATCATGAATATACGGTATATGCATGATTTTTGCTTGTGATCACGAATGCAACTTTTGTTCTTTTCCACTATACACACACGTTGCTGCATCCTGGGGAAAAAAAATATTGTACTCTGCTCAAGATGCATGTCATAAACTGCACCTCATCCAAAGTGACCTTGCAAAATGTCAAGCTACGTGAAAACATTAACAGGCTGCGTTTTTCTCTGCTGATATGCAGTAATTTATTCATATTTGTACTCTGCTGGTGTATAAATCCTATAATTAAAGGGGATTTGTATACAAAGAGCAGTAATGTGCTGGAGGCTATTAATGGAGAGAATTAGTGGTGACGACTGCCATGCTGCATGATACCCTTTACAACACTTGGTGACAGTGAATGCTTTCTGTGACCAATAGCTGTCATTTGATAGTGATCTCTACGCTCGTGTCACGGTGTAATAGACTGAATTGTCTCTATGAAATAACAACACGTTAGCAATATCGTTGGCTGACGATAAAACAATTAAGCCACTCATCTGTCCATAAAGGCTAATTACCCAATCTGTCATTACAGACTTTTGGCATAAAATGACTTTCAAGCTCCTCCTGGGTTCTCATTGTTGATCCAGAACTGAAGCACCTATATTACCTAATGTAATTGCTGCAATGTTAATCTGGCACACTGGACATATCCCTGGTTTAAGAGTGACCACGAGTGCATAATGTGAAATTACTTTGTTCATGTTTTAGTATTTTGAGTTAAGTCTTCATTTACTTTTTAATCCAGGACATAAATATTCATGTCCATTTTTGTCCATTTTTAATGAAGAGGAATTTTTGTCCCCTTTTTCTTGTTTAAGCAATTTCCTTTAACATACACTTGAACTGGATATGGATAATATAATACAAACAAACTAGCATTTGTCTGGCAAGACACTAACTTTGGTCTTCTCTCTAATACTCCTCACTTAATGTAATGGCTATACAGAATCCTTATCTATGTACAGACATAGCCAATAGAAACAATAATGCTATTGCCAACCTTTATCCTAACTCTAACCTTAACCTTATTTAATAGTATGCAGCAGCTTTTAGCAAACAGGAGATTCAATTTAATTTCCTCAATAAGAGCTCATTTAAACCTAGGTTGATGTACTCTTGCCTAGACTAGTGTTAAGCAAGTGATTACAGACTAACTACCAAGATAATTGGTAATTAGAGATAAGGGTTTTTTTTGTCCCTTAAAAAAAGTCTGTTGTAAGCCTCTCTCACACAGTAATAACTGGGTCTTTCATACACTTTTAATCCCCTTTGCACATAACGAGGTATGAATCAAGTTACTCCTCCTCTCTTGAACACCTGCAGCCTCTCATACATGGATTATTACATCCTGCACCAAAGTGGTGATGTAATTGTCAGTCTTCGTGTGTGTGCTCGTCTGTTAGTATGTCCACCAAATATCTTCGCAACCATTGCAGATTGAAAGATGAAACAAAAAACAGATTACTCATGTGGCAAAGGGGATTTGAATGAGATGATGACCTTGAGAAAACTAGGTCAAGTTCAAATTTCAACTTTTGTATTCTCAGGAACCAGATAAGATAGAAAGACGAGGGAGAAGGCCAGTGTAAGACCATAAATCTACCTTTGATTATCTTCATCTTGCCCTGCCTTCTTTTCATTCCTGTTAATTTTTTTTTTCATGTTGACTCTAGAGGGTTTGCTTACTTCACTTCATATCATCAAACCCTTCACTGTAGAGCTAATATACTACTATATAATATATATGCACGCCCCACTATTTGAGAAGCGCATTAGGTAATATCATACTTATTATACTACACAGCCTTGTGCTAATGACTAACAGTATAACATGCATATTTAAGGGAAAAACAATGATGGCACGCATGTGAACGTTGATAGATTAAAAATATTAATAATACATAATAATAGTTTGGGAATTAGACAATAATTTGAAATGTATTATCTCACAAGGATTTCACATCTTGCTAATCAAGGAAATTCTTCTGACATTATTTCTGAGCAATTCTCTCCCAGTTAGAGATTGTGAAGCTGACTTTTGTCCAGTTATTTTCCTTTTATGAAATGTATGTATTTTTTAAATAGATGCTTAACTCCTTTCTGAAAATATTGAAAAATAGTTGCAGCATTTACTACCCTTTAAAATACACGTACAGTTTGAATTGAAATTGTAAATAATGGCTGGAAATACACTTGTTAATCCAAAATCTATACACAATGCGACTGTATATCTACTTATGGTAGGCATGTTTGTACAATCTTCTTCTCCTTTCGGCTTTTCCCTTCAGGGGTCGCCACAGCCAATCAGTGTCCTCCATCTAACCCCGTTGTCTGCATCCTCTTCTCTCACACCAACTACCTTCATGTCCTCTTTCACTACATCCATAAACCTCCTCTTTGGACTTCCTCTAGGCCTCCTGCCTGGCAGTTCAAAACTCAGCATCCTTCTACCAATATACAATATATAATATATCTCTCTTCTGGACAGTGCTGTCCCTCTGATGTACTCATTCCTGATCCTATCCATCCTGGTCACTCCCAAAGAGAACCTCAGCATCTTCATCTCTGCTACCTCCAGCTCTGTCTCCTGTCTTTTCCTCAGTGACACTGTCTCTAGACCAAACAACTTTGCTGGTCTCACCAGTTTTGTACACATTTCCTTTCATTTTAGCTGAAACTCATCTATCACACATCACACCTGACACTTTTCTTCACCAGTTCCATCCTGCCTGTACACGCTTCTTCACCTCTTTTCCACGCTCTCCTTTGCTCTGTGCTGTTTACCATAAGTACTTAAAATCCTCCACTTTCTTGATCTCTTCTTCCTGTAACCTCACTCTTCCACTTGGGTCCCTCTCATTCACACACATGTACTCTGTCTTACTGCGGCTAATCTTCATTCCTCTCCTTTCCAGGACAAACCTCCACCTCTCTAGCTTCTCCTCCACCTGTTCCCTGCTCTCACTGCAGATCACAATGTCATCTGCAAACATCATAGTCCATGGAGATTCCTGTCTAACCTCGTCTGTCAGCCTGTCCATCACCATAGCAAACAAGAAGGGGCTCAGAGCTGATCCCTGATACAGTCCCACCTCCACCCTGAACTCCTTTGTCACACCTAAAGCACACCTCACCACTGTCTTACAGTCCTCATACATGTCCTGCACTGTTCTAACATACTTCTCTGCCACTCCAGACTTCCTCACACAATACCACAGTTCCTCTCTGGGCACCCATTGTTTGGCCTTTGCAACCTCTACTTTCAACTTACGCTGCATCTCCCTGTACTCCTGTCTGCTCTCCTCAGTCATGCACACATTTTATGTCCATGTCCACATGAGAACCAAATGTCTTAAATAGATTATTTATCAAAAATGTTGACTTTAACTTAAAAGAATACAGAAAAAATATGCAATGCTATGCCTGTAATTTGAACAGAAACATAAAGTTGGGGGCAAAGACAAAAAGCAGATATAAGGCCTGGGGTTTGTTTGACAACATTCATAGACATGGAGAGGTTCATTAAATGCTGTAAATGAAGACAGTGAGATTACAACAGAACAACTCACGTTGTTTTACAGTGCATGAGGATATAAAGCATCATTCAAAGGAAATCTCTGAGATGCTCCCAGGCTCTAAAAAAAGATTGAAAAATATCTTTACATGATTTAACTGCAGAAACAATCCTCCACTTCAGGCACCATATCACCATCTCCAGCGCCAGGTAGACAGAGATACGACCACACACAGGGAGGTGGAAGTCATCTGGGAAGGGAAATGGGAGAAAAGTGTGTCTTCACTCATCAAGCCTTGTTTTGGCCTGTGGGCAATGGTGCCACTGTGACTCTCAAGTCAACCAGTCAAGGCTAGATAACCAGACACAAAAACAGATAACTGGTACACAGACAGAGAGAGGGATTGAGAGAGAAAGAGTGCAGGAGGAAGGAGTGAAAGTGGGAGGGATGAGAGGAGAGGCTTCAATTCCAGGATGAGTCATGTCTCCTCCTCACATTGTCAGCTGTGTGGAGCGAAGGCTACGGGGAATAGCAGAGCTGGTGAGATGGGAGTTTCCCGAAGCTTGCTGCACAGCTGAGGGCAGGAGAAGTAGGGCAGCAGAAAAATACACACAGACAAGCAGACACACACCTGCAAATCCAAACCAATGATTCTAAATGTGCCTACATCTGTATGTGGTTATTAGGTTTCATCCTCACAGTCAGTAGGTACTGTCTGTAAATTTGCCATTCAAACATCAAACACACCCATTAAGATATTTACTCTTGCTTCGAGTACACCCCCTTTTGTGAGCAGGTTTTTATGTGATAGTGGGGAGGAATAAAGGCATTTTCTTTCTGTTCTCTCCCTTCCTTTGCCCAAAAGTTTCCAAAATGAGTCTCACAGGAGGACTATCTTGCTACTCCCAGCCACAGCTTAACAACATTAGAACCAATTTATACAAAAAATCACATCCAAACTAAGAGCAGGCATGTTTTACATTAATAATTATCTGGCTGAAACAAAACATTCTAGACCTGAATCTGATCAAATTAAATGCACACTAATTGGCTCACACATTTTGTTCTCCAGATGACGTAGAAGACGACATGTGTGACTTATTGTGTAAAAGAAAATAAAGAAGGCTAAAATGACTGGGTGTAGATATGATGACTGCACAGAGACCAGAGCTTCATGCTGTCCAAGTACACTGCAAGTCTTTGACTTGAAAAAGAATCGCTTTATGCCTACATGGATGCAGCCGATTGCCTCCATAAATTCTCCAAACAATAAGATGATGTAAAACACTAACCTGTTTTTTGACATGCTGGACAGAGTTTATGGGGCCTTTAATGGGACCCATTACAAGCGTGTTTGATCCATTCTATATTAGACTATTTTAGAAAGCTTTTTACTGTGGTTCTTATGCGGACGTCCACATTAAAGTTGGGTATGTGGTCACGTCTCAGTGACCTACAATCTATGCTCTTACTTTGCTTGTGTCTGCACTGGCACATTTAGAGTCTAATGCATGTTTGTGGAATTGCTTTCTCATACTACATGTGTGTTAAAACTTGCTTAAATGCCTGAGAGTGGAGTGCACACACAAAACCGGTAACTCCTGCTGGGAATTGTGAACTTCTGGATGCGTGCAGGAGAGAACTGTTTTTTGGTAAGACTAATTAGGTTCTGCATGATGGATTGTGTTTGAGTGACAGAGATGATTTGCAGTGAACTGTCAACTTTGAGGAAACATCTGTCTTACATTTGATGTGCCATCACAGAAACACAGACAGCAGCATAGTGGACACACATCCACGTACCTCATCACTCAGTCAACAATGGCAAGTTTGTGTTCAGAGCATGGGAGCTATGTGGTGGATTGAGTGTTGAAAGTATTTTTAGGGGAAATGTTGGTCTCTTGTGTATTTTCTATAGTGCTAAAAGTCTTGACTGGAAGTTGTTATAGGTGGATAAAAGGTGACCAAATCTGCAGGGGAAAAATCATACTAAATTCAACACAAATATCAAATCTGATTGGTGCCTACTTCAAATAATTTTACAGACTTCAATTGTAGAAAAGTAGTCACTAACTTTTTTCAACTTAAACTCCATAAGTTTAACTCTTTCTAACACTATTTCAACCAAACAGCTGCCTGCTGTGTCTCAAAACGAGGTTAATGAGAGTGTCTTGCTGAGAGTAAACCAAAATAAATAGAAAAATGCTAAAAAGCTTTACAAATGACTATGACTACAGTCTGGTAACAAATCTCTACAAGAGTGCAAGAGCGCCGATTGCCTGTTGCCCACAAACAACCTGAATTTTAACGTAAGACTGGAAAAAAATATCTGAATAAAGAATAGAGAAAAAATATATAAATAACACTCTTCAAATAATCTGTCTGATTTGGTGACTTTGTACTGTCTGACTGCTTGTGATCAGGCCATATTATGAGATGCTGTCATGAAGTTACTTAATTGATATGATGTTAACTTTTGTAAAGAGAAATTATGCTTACGAGCACAAAAACAATTCTCATCATCCCTCCACTTCACCACTATTTTCTTTTTTTCCCTCATTCCTCTCTCACCATCTTTGTTCTCCAGGACAAATGAGATGAATAGAGTGACTCTTCTTTCAGCCCAAAATTGCTCCTTATGCACCAAGGGCATAGTTGTGTGTGAATAATGTCTGAGCTGAGGAGTAAATATCATCTCATGACAAGCTGTTTGGATTGGTGCTCATGTGCAATTGGATTCTTGATGTATCATGGCCGAGACTGCCTGGCCACTAGCCTTGCTGGAGAAGACTCACCCTCTCAATGCCCCAGAGACATTGGAAAGAGAGGAGCCTTTCACGGCCAGTCCAGAAATACAATGTTGCCTGAAATTCCACTTTGACTGTTAGCTGTTCTGATGGAATGCCTCACTGAGCTAATACATCTGATATGCTGCAGATATTAAAATTGTCCATTTAGGCAAGTGGATCAATTTTTGGTTTAAATTACTGGCACATTATGGCATGAGATCAGTATCAGCATTGTCCAACTAATAGTATGAGCTGAATAGCCTGTCATCAGAAGTCAAACCTTACACCAACTCAACCTGATCTGTAATTAGTGTCATGCAATGACCTTGCAAAAACTGTTTGAGAGCTAATCAGGATTAAAATCCTACCCTTAGATTATCCACGGAATGCTTACCATCATAATCCATGCACTATTTGATTTGAAACGGAGCAGAGTCCGTACGTATTTGTCATTCTATTCAGAAGTATATTTATCTAACACTAAACATATCACACTGATCAGCAGAGGTAATCAACAGTGAAATCGCATCACTTACCTCACAGAAATGTAGAAAAGAATTCATCCATAAAACTATTTAGCAAAGAGGCTTTAGCTGAGGGCTTGAGAGAGGGCAACATGTGACATGGTCTCATATCCTTCCTCACTCTTTCATAATCATACACATTTTAACAGAGCTCTTAGTTCATAGGAGTTATGTTCAATGGAAGTCATCTGTTGCCATAGTGTTTTGTGTCTATATAATAGAGCACTTTTAAGTTGTCAGTAGCAGCTACCAGACATGGCACTGAAGTCCTTCTTCTGAATGAATTCTATTGCTAGTATAACTCCAGTAGGCTGAAAACACCCACATACACAAAACCTTTTTTAAAAATGCACACAGTGATTATTCAACAGATATTTGTGGGTCCATCCAAAAGGTGTTTTCACTTGGATTTGAAAAACATTACCGCCTATTGATCTAAAGTGAGTCCCTTATAGATCTAAAAGACACAAGTAATATACCTTAATATGGAGAACATACATTAATTTCCCCAAATAAGCTGTGAACAGGGTGAATAAATCACAAGATCAAACAACTTCTGCTTCAGCATTTCTTATGACTTTCCTCTTTTATGTCTGAATTCAAAGCTTTGCAAGAACTCCCACTTATGTCTGATTCTTTGAGCTACTGTCTGCCCTCATGAAATGGTGTTCACAGCCCGCATCCTCATCTGTGAATGTAACATCTTAAGCTTTTACTGCTTGGTCCTTTTGAACACCTCTCATATTCATATTTATGGCAAAATCTCACCATTTTTATGTTTGTTTGTGATTGTTTTTGTTTGTTTTTTGTTTTTGGGTTTGTTTTATTTTGTTTTTGTTTCTTGGTTAACTAAAAGTGGAATAACTTGTTAGTTTTAGACTAAATTAATGTTGTAAAAATTGGGGTTTGAGCAATATCTCATATATATGGAGCTCAAATCAACTTGTACTTGTCTTAAATTTAATTTGTTTCAGACACCAGTGCATGTTGTCTAAATGAACTAAATGAATATTGTTGGCAGTTGAAAGTATAATTATATCCCCAATATTCAGTGTTGCAGTGATATGTACTAAAATGAGGATATGTCAATATTTAATGGCACTCTGTCCAAACAAAGATTAATATATTGACTGCAATACTTCTTGCAGGAGGATGCTTCCAATAACTATAAAATGGAATCTTTGAGGGGAACCCTTTTAAAGATTTCAGTTTAGCAGTGGACAAGTGGACTCTTAAAACTCCCAAACCTTCCCGTCATTGTTATGCTCTGCCAAGAAAAGTCCTATTTCCATTCAAGGTCTAGTTAAAGAGCAGGCAAGGGTTACAGATGTTAATCACTTTAGTAGTGCAGCCTGTCTCCTATCCTTCATTTAATATGCAACGCTGATGACTGATAATATATTATTGATTCACTACCCAGCTGTTCCTGAAAGACCAGTTTCAACCATCAATCTCATGACATTTTAGTACAATTTCTTACAGAATACGACCACCACACTTCCAGAGGTCCAAATGATGAATGAACAAAGGGAATTCATTTGGCAGTGGGGTTTTGTTTATGGATGACTGAAATTACAGTTGGAAGAATTTGTTTAGAAATATGCAAATCCTAAATGTAAACCAGAATTAGCAATTAAACAATTTTAATGTTGAAAGTATGATAAATATATCCACTTAATACTTGGTAATTTGATCTTACATAGACATTTACCAGCCTTTTGAGAAGGGTTCAAAAGGACAGTAGAGGTGGCTTTACGTCATTTTGACAGCTTTACTGAACAGTATCATGAAATAACCTACTACCTACAAAAGCTCAATGACCCCCAGCACTGCTCATTACACAGAATAAATAACTCATCACCTAGAGAGGGATACAATTCAGCTTCAAGCTCCAAAAAACTGCACATGCTGATTTGGTGGAATCCCATAGAACTCAAGCGAACTTCCTTGCATCATTCAACTCATGTGAAAACATATACGGTACATAGAAGATTCTATATTATCTATATTATTATTAAGTTTTCTTTCATTAAGAACATAGAACATCAGTACATTATGTACACTTCCATTTTATTTCTAGTGACAGTTTTTACAGTATGTGGCTGTGATAATAAAAAGCATGCATTCATTTTATAAATACTTTAAGTTGCAACAGTTGAGAATGGCACATTATAACTATTCTTTTCCTTATTTTAATTTCTGACCTTCAGTATCACTGCTTATTCCAATCATAATTTATTTTCAGCTTCATAATGAATAGGTTTCATTCCAAAGACAACATAAATGAATCCTTTCCATTTATAGTTTGAATTGATACCCAAATGGATGATTTCGAATATGCATTCAATATACATTGGATTTCCATATCTTAAAATTCAGTACACTCTTCTCCAAGGTCATCAGATTCTGTTTCGTTTTGGGTCTCACTCAGCTGCTCCAAGTCTTCAGCACACCGTGGTTTGTAGTTGTGTGCAACACTTAAAACCTTCCCTTTTGCATTTGTGTGTGACAGAAAAAAACCCTCTAGCTGCAACACAGATTCTAACATGTGCGAACATGAAACAGGACTTACCCAGTAGGTAGTACTGGCTTATGTTGAAAAAAACACTGCGTACATTTAGGTTTATTTATTCACTTTATTTCTGTCTTTCCCGACATGATATTAAAGTAGAGTTCACCTTCATCACTTTTGCAACACCAATAACATCCGAAAAACAAATAAAAGGGTTGACGGGTAGAAGCCATTTGGCTTGTAAAATTCCCATCCCCAGAATCAACAACATCTCTCTCATTACAACACATTATCAACCAAATTAATACATTAAATGTCATATTTCACATATTTTTCACAAGCATAGCACATTTAGTTTAATAAACCATAACAATCTGAGATATTAACCATCATTTACATCAGAAGTATATTCTTGCAAAGTCAAGTTTTTAAAATCTTTTTTAAAGGCAGATAGACTTCCTAGACTCCTAACTTTGTTGTCCAGTTTGTTCCAAACTTTGGCACCAGTAAAAGATAATGAAAATGTTTTTAATATAGTTATTGCTTTCTTCTGTAAAAATGCTGTTTTTCCTCTCAGTTGATAACTGGATTCATTATTTCGAATTTATGCTGATATATTTTGTGGTAAACAATTTTTGGCTGCTTTATATATGAGTTGAGCAGTTCTATAGTTTATGATGTAATGCTTTTTCAGTAGTTTAGATTTAATGAATAATTGATTTGTGTGAGCTCTGTAATGAGCATTGTGGATAATTCTTATGGCTCTTTTCTGGGTCAAAAATAACGGTTGCAAACTACTTTTAAATGTGTTTCCCCACACCTCAGTAGTTCAGATAGGGCAGAACGAATACACAATAAATTATATAAAGCGCCTTCTGATTTAATAGTTTTTGAGTTTTCAACAGTATGGACATACTTCTGGCTAGTTTCCTTTGCAATTGTCTTACATGATGTTTCCAATTTCCTCACACGATGGTTCACACATGATGCCACTCTGGTCTTTTACTTATACATGTTTAAAACAATCATGTTGAGGAACATTAAAACTTCTAGAAGATCCAAAATAAAGTTCAGACAGAAACACATTCACTGTCTAGCTCTGTGTGTAATTTTTCAGAAACACTGGAATTTAGAACGCTGCGATCTCTCCTCCATATGCAGCACATTGAAAATAATCAGGTCAGGGTATGCTAATAGGCCCCAATCCTTAAAGTTTCATTACACCACCCGCTTTATGAGCACAATTTCCTTCTGCACCTTTGAGCTATTTCATTTTCCTGTGGGATGGCTGACTAGGTTTTTGTTTCAGCACCAGACATGTGTCCTTGTGTGCTATTTATTTACCGCATAGAAAGTAGCTGATTTTATAGCACGGGGCGCTGAAAAGCTGTCTGATGTCTGAAGGCTGTATATAAGTTTGTGTCTGATCCATACAGGATAAAAAGCCTATGCAACAGCTGCAGCTAGGAGAGGGTTGTGGCAAGTTCCAGTGGCCTCTAATAATGGCATAAACTCCCTGACAGATGATGGGAAACATTAAGACTTTTCAAGTCAGAGACCAGGCCTTTTTTCTTAGTTAAATAAAACTTTAGATGGAACATAGAGTGTATTCTGGAATGATGCAAATAGAATAAAGAATACATAGCGATTTTCTATAATTGTCCGTACAGTTGTATAACTGTACAAAGAAAAAAGTACATTAGGCACAATTAAGAAAATAAACAGGGTGACTGATGTTCATGGACTTATTGGGCCCGTTTCACAAAGGCAGGGTTAACCTACCCTGAGATAAACCTGTGGTTCTGGGTTGCTTTACCCTGAACTTGGAAAAACTAGGGATTTCGGTTTCACAAACCCATTTCAGGGTTAGTTTTTCTAACCCAGAGTAAGTTGACCCGCAGTTTAACAGACGTGACAACTCGAAAAAAAAGTCATCATCAATGGAGCCCCGAGTCAAAGATTCACCATGACAACGGACGAGATGCGAACTGCAACGCTTTACGGGAGTCGAAGTGCAGATTTTAATTTATCAATATGAAGACATTGAGGTCATTTTCAGAAGAAAGAGAACAGCGTTGCAGCTGTAAAGAAGAGCGACATGTAGTGGGAGTGAATTGCTGCTCAGGTCGATGCGTAAGTTTAAACGTAGTCCGTTGCACTCACGATAAAAATACATAAGTAAACGGGAACGCAGGAACAGTTGGTAATGACCTTTATTATCACCAAGAAGATGAGCAGGACGCTCTGCGTTCTGGAGAGCCGGTTGCACGTGCTGTGAGGCCGACGAGGAGCAAGCTGAAGAGAGGTCGGAGACAGGCGGGGGGGTCATAGCCAGGTGAGCAGTCAGCGAAGACAGAGGCACCGTTGGAGAGCAGGCAGGAGAGGAGACGAGGCCAGGTGGAGGAGTCAAAACAAGACAAGCAGGTAGATACCAGAGATGCTGAGGCAGAGCACATGGTCAGGGACAGAAGGCAGGTGATTTTACCGGGAGGCAGAGGAGGATGGCAGGTCAGGGACAGGCAGAGTCAACACCAGGAGATCAGACAGGGAATGAACGCTGGAAAGTCTCGCATGACGCTGAAGAACAATCTGGCAAGGAGTGAAGGTGCTGGAGAGACAATGCAGGCCTGAATGCAGTGATCTGCAGCAGGTGAGCAGAGTGGGCTGGTGCAGTAGGTGTGGCCGGCAGGTAGAGTGGAGCAGAGGGAGGGAGAGTGGAAAAATACTGCAGCAGTGTGACAGGAGGGGAATGAGAGGCACGGACTGTGACAGAACCCCCCCTCAGGGGACGGCTCCCAACGTCCCAAACTGCCGCCGAGGAGCCGGGTGGGCGGAGGGGGCCTGGCGAAGGGCTAGAATTCTTCAGAGGCCTCCATCACAGTACCCTCGTCCGCCGAGAGACAACTGTCCCGCTCCGAGGCTGAGCTGACGTCATCCCCTTCAGATGCAGATGCCCCAGATGCAGGAGGAGACTGAGTGTTGGCGATGGGACCCCCTCGTTCCGAGACGGTGTTGGAAGGCTGGTCGGGGTGCAGGCGATGAAACTCCTTGATGAGTCTTGCATCCAGGATCTGATGGGCCGGGACCCATGACCGTTCTTCTGGACCGTACCCGTCCAGTCGACGAGGTATTGTGGCAGGGAGGAAGGTTGCAGAGGACTCTCCAGGAACGGCTTGATCCTGGAGACATGGAAGGTTGGATGAATCCACATGGTGCGGGGCAACTTGAGCCGAACAGCCACAGGGTTTACTACCTTCTCGATGGGGAACGGCCCAATAAACTTGGGGGCCAATTTATTTGACTCCACCCTCAGAGGGAGGTCTCGGGTTGACAGTCACACTTTCTGTCCCACCTGGTAGGGGGGAGCCTGGGAGCGACGGCGGTTGGCGGCCGTCGTGTACCGGTCAGTGGCTCGTAGGAGAGCCGTCCGAGCCTGCGTCCGGTCTGGCAGCAACGGCGAATGAAGGCCTCCACAGAGGAGCAGACAGTCTCTTTCTCCTGCGCAGGGGAGGTTGGTAGCCATAGGCACACTGAAGTAGGGATAGGCCGGTGGCAGAGCTGATGAGGGTGTTGTGGGCGTATTCCACCCACAGCAGTTGAGTGGACCAGGAGGCAGGGTGCTTGGAAGCCATACAGCGGAGCGCAGTCTCCATCTCCTGGTTCATCCTCTCGGACTGGCCGTTGGATTGAGGATGAAACCCGGAGGACAGGCTGGTGGAGGCTCACAGGAGGCGGCAGAATTCTCTCCAGAAAGCAGAGGGGGCCAGTTCACATGCTGCACATGCTGCAGGACCAGTTCAGCCGTTTCTTTGGTTGAGGGGAGCTTGGCCAGGGGCACGAAATGAGCCATCTTGGTGAACCGGTCCACTACTGTCAGGATGGTGGTGTTGACTCCTGATAGTGGCAGCCCGGTGACGAAGTCTAAGGAGATTTGGGACCAGGGTCGGTGTGGCACAGGCAGAAGGTGCTGGTGCCCGGCGGGAGCCCGGCTCGGAGCCTTGATCTGAATGCAGACTGGGCATGCGTTCACAAAGTCTCTGATGTCATCATCCATGGAGGCCCACCAGAACCGCCGCTGCAGAACCTCCTTGGTGCGGAGTATTCCAGGATGACAGGTGAGTTGAGTAGCGTGGGCCCACTGCAGAACCTCAGACCTTAGCTGCCGGGTAACGAATAGGCGGTCTTGGGGGCAGGAGCTGGGCCCCGGCTGGTCCTCCAATGCAGCTCTCACCCGCTCCTCCACCTCCCAGGTGAGAGCGGCCACCAGATGAGATTTGGGAACAATGTTGTCAAGACTGGAGGGGCCCTCCTCCCCGACCATGAATTGTCGGGACAGGGCGTCAGGTTTTACGTTGCGGGAGCCTAGCCGGTAGGAGAGGGTAAAACTGAATCTGGCGAAGAACAGAGCCCACCGGGCCTGACGGGAGTTCAGTCTCTTATCTGAGTGGATGTACTCCAGATTCTTGTGTTCGGTCCAGACGAGGAAGGGGTTCTTGGTTCCCTCCAACCAGTGGCGCCACTCCTCCAGAGCCAGCTTCACCGCCAATAGTTCTCGATTGGAGACAAGTGAATTATTGTGCTAATCTTTAGTTACTGCATTAGTCTGTTGCTCAGGTGAGACTCATCATACACCCGTGAGTCAGGAACTGATCAGGACCGCTCCGTCTCCACATCAGTACTAAGGGGAGTTCCTCCCTGCCGCTGCCGCTTATGCTTGCTCTGGAGGGTTCTGTTGGGTGTCTGTCTGTTAAAACTCTTTGAAATGTCTGCTGATGTGATTAGGCACTATACAAATAAAGGCGGAAAATGTAGTTGGCAGCATCACATGTGATCTGGACAGATGTTAATTTATCTATGATGCAGTCTTTAACATGTTGGAACAGTACTCAATCTACTTGTACCTGCATATATTTGTTGTGAATTGTCATCCTCTTCAAATCATCATCTTCATCATGTGAGGGAGCCTTGATGGGGATATGGGTACCATCTATGGCAGCGAATTACACTGGGACATCCGAAGACAAATTATTTTACTAACATAGCAGCACAATATCATTAAGAGAACATACTTTCAAATGAATTTATTAGATCTATACATTATTCACCTGCAGTCCTGTGGAACTCCTCCTTGATGATTCTGATGGTTTTCTCTCCAGGGAAATAGAAAAACTGGGATAAAAGTTTAAAGGCAAGGCACACTGAGCATCTCCCACATTTTATAGGAAAATTACTGTTTGCAAATAAAAAATGAAAAACTGAACAGAGCGCTACACGCAGCGCTGCTCCAGATGTGATGATGGATCAGGTGTGTGTGTGTGTGTGTGTGTGTGTGTGTGTGTGTGTGTGTGTGTGTGTGTGTGTGTGTGTGTGTGTGTTGGGACGTGAATGGGCACCGATCATAAAGAAAACTGTCTGGATATGACTGGACATCTGAACGCGATACAGAAATATTTAATTCTCTGAATTAATGCGAAAACTCCATCAAGGGGCTCCACGTCAAACTAACATGTCATGTTCGCCTCTAAAATACCTCTAAAATACGGAGTTACTTATAAAACCTTTCTTCGGTCTAACTCCGTCCGACAGAACCAGGAAATGAAGCCACGTGAGCGGCAGTGAAAGGGGGCTGAGTCAGAAGAAACCCTGGGTTTGTGGAATAAAACCTGCTACCGACCAGTTTATGTTCAGAGAGTCTGTTAATGCGGTTACAAACCCAGAGGTTCAGTTTACCTTGCTATATGAAACAGGCCAGGGTTACTGCTCTAACTCTGGGTTAAGTTACCTCCCTTTGTGAAACCGAAAACCCTGGTTTTCCCTGATTTAAGGGTTAACTTATCCAGGTTTTCCACTAAACCGGCCTTGTGAAACGGGCCCATTGAGTGAATTGACACAATGCTTCATGGAGCAATCAGAAATTGATTCAGATTTTTCTAGCTACAACAGATCCTGCAAAGCTGTCTCAAGTTCAACTAATACATCTTTCAGACCATTCAGTACTGCTCTTTTGTTTGTCATTTGCATGAATTGCAGTCTGTTATTGCAGGACAACCACAGACAACAGACTAAGATAGAGCGCATGACTCAAATTTGTTTTTCTTCTCCAGGTAAATCCAATAAAAAGGGATCCTGTCATGAATGGAAGGGAACTTTTTTTTTTTTTTTCAATTATTTGCCATCACGCCTATTCAAGTGCCACAAAGCCTAACTTGAGTTTTTGGAAATAAGGGATGAACCATTTGAATTCCTACTTTAAACAAGGTATATTGATGATTTTAATTTAAATCCAGACAAACGCCACGCCTGTATGCTCACACTCAAAAGCCTCTGAGGTAAATTTCCATCAGCATTAGTTTCCTTCTACCATTTACCGACAGTGTCTCCATAACATCCTCCTGTTGTCAACTTCCTTTCCTACTACTACTGACCCAGTCATTTCCTGCTCTTGTCTTTGGCATGGTAATTGTCTGCCTTATTCATTATACATCGTGCAGACAAAGTAGAATCCATCAAGCACATAGGCTTCCCTACTTTATCAATTACATCCTCCACATCATGTTTTAAAGGATCTGTTTACACTTTCCGTCCTACAGGGCCAGCATAATTTATCTATGACAAGAAGTTGTCTGTGCCTAAATGAGTGCACTTAATTATTATTTTTTTACTTCTCTCTATCAAGACCTGATTTCATCATTCTCCCAACCACCCCACCCCTAACCCAAATTAGTGCATGATGGCTCTACTGTTGCTTAGCTGATGCTTTGCTCTTCTTTTTCATATTATAATCATGCTACTGTGTACATTTATTCTATGTCTCTCAGGCAAGATTTGTTTAGGTGTATATGTAATGAGTAGTCCCTTACTTGTTCTATTGTGCACAATACATTTTAAAAGTGTCGTGGAGCCAACCCCCTCATCTCAGATCATCACCCTGTTCATCACGATAATTTATTAGTGGTGATGAACGATTCCTTAAACTGCAGTCGACCTTTGAGCAGAGCGTATGTTTGTTGCTGCTCTTTGAATGCAGAAACACTCATAAACCAATGTCACTACATCTTTGTTTCTATTAATCTCTCTGTATAAAAGACCTATTGTGTCTGTGTAGAATCATAACCTGAGCTTTCCATTGACCTTGTAGTTGATTACCTGTCATATCCTCCAAAGTCTGCTAGGCAAGAGGGTGTAATTGGAGCGGGTTGCTATTATTCTTGCATAATTTTAGGTCTTTATTAATCAGGTGTTCACATGATTAAGCCTGAATAAATATGAATATATGACGCTCTATTAATTATCTAGCTTAATAATATCCTTTGATCTGTAGTTTTCCTTGTAAAGTCACATATTCATTGTGCATGACTGAAGCTTCACTTATTGTGCAACATTTACGTACTAAAATGTCTCAAACTGACCTTTGTTATTTTCCTCGGAGTAACCGTGCTTTTCATTTGGTTGCCTGTCGCTGTAACTTACGATGGAAATTTTGAGAAAAAGTCAGGGGACATGACTAAACAGCGTGAATAAACATTTATAACATCACATCATCTGTGAATATTTTTGCATGAGTCATGTCAGATAGATTTTCATCTGCAATGGTGATTGTTTAACAATGAAGACAATAACTCACAAGATTTCTGGCAGCAAAAATAACATACTGTTTTAATTTAATTTTTCCCTAAATTCAAGGAATACATTAACACATCAAATATAACCATCATATTTGTCTATTAAACATGAGACTCCAGCCTGGAGCTGATTGATGTAGGTTAGCAGAGACTATAAGCAAATGTAATAAAACATTTGTTTCCTAGCTGCCAGCTTTAGCTATATATTTAGCAGACAATGTAAGAGAGTTATTGATCTTCCCATGAAACTCTTGGCTAGAACCAAAATAATCACTTTTCAAAGGGTCTCAGAAATGTTTAATGACCCCCACTCAAGCTTTAATTGGTTCTTCAAAAACCTACATTGGCTGAGACAAGGCAGCCTATATGAAAACTGCAGCCCACTTTACACAGAACTTGTGACATAAGTCTCAAGCTGTCAATGTCTGTTGTTTCAGGGTTTTCTGCTTGGAGAAGTGTTATTGATTTCCTCTCTGTGCTCCTTCCACAAGTAATATACAGCTTTAATCTAATTGGCGTGCAGGAACTTTGGGGGAGTTATGTCTACTGAGACATGTGTTATGTATTATTGCTACCTTTATACTCTGATTTCCACTGACCTGATGTCAGCTGCCCACACTGCTTACAAAGCACATTTGCTCACAGAATGAACCATGAACTAAAATGGTTAAGGGGGGTAAAGCATCTATCAAGTAAAGGTGAGACTTGACTTGAAATTTCAGATCTGTCAGTGTTATATGTAAAATGTGTCCAGACCTTTATGTATATTAGCAACAATGGACAGGAATTGATGCATGGTTGTGGCAAAATATCTGGTTTATTAGCTAAATATGCTCGGAATTAAACTGTGTACTCTAATTCATTCCTTTGATGCTGCAGAAGACAGAAGAAAATGCCTTGTGAAGTTCAACATATTTTGCAGACAATGCAGGTTCCTTGGCTATCAAGATAAAAAGTCTTCCACAGGATGGGACACAAAACTACTGACACAATTTTACAGAAGGTAACATGCTCGCCAAATCAAGCATGCCCATCGTTAGACCTGATCTCACTCAGTACAACTAATATAGTACCCTGCACTGTAGGCTAGGGCTCTGTAGTCTCTGGCATCATATCTGCAGCTCCCTCTCTAATGGAAGAAGCAAAAAAGTTCATTCCAGGAGGTCATCAAAGTTGATTGGATTGGTCAGAAGACTGAGAACCATTAATGGCTGCTTGTTTATTTTTAGAATGTCAACTTTCCATGGAAACATATTTTCCAAAGAAAACAAAAACATTCAAAGAGAATATAAGTCTGACACAGGTTGTCATTATTGTGTATTCAGCCCTGGGATATGACCAATTGCCTTAAATGTCGGGTTCACCCAGGGGCCAGTGTCTGCCAGATAGATGTTTTTAATCCAAGGGCAGTGTCACAGCAACTATGTCTGTTTGGCTATTTACATCTATTTTACCTACTTTTTAAAAACTATTTAAATGTGTGTCCTTCAAAGGGCAGCATAACTTCCTATGGTAAGATGCTAGACAAGTTCAGTGCACATTTCCCCTGAGAAGAGAGGCATTTTGATGTTTCCTCCTTCTCGTGGCATTCATAAAAAGTCAACTTTGATAAAAGGCAAACATCATCCAGATTTACTCAAGCCTTGCCTCCAGACACTTTCGGCGGGTATCTGTAGCATTTTCAATCTCACGCTCTTGTACCCCTTGAATCTGGAGTGGTGTTCCTCGATGTGAGTGTGAGACATATCAAGAGATGCTGAGATTTCCATTTTGTGTAGTTTAATGCACTTCACAATGCAGCCAAGCCTGTAATCATCTCCCAGAGAAACAGCAGATTTGCTATATAGTAATATTTCTTTAAAGGCCGATTGAAGCTCTCTTCAGTTGCCTTAAGATGTTCAGCTCTATCAGACCATGATCTGCTGTTTTTCCTACCAACGGTTAAGTATAGCAGCATCTTTTCTGCCTGAGAAATGTTATTGGCCTAGGTTTTCTTTACATGTGAAATTGTTGGGTCCATTTATATTTTAGCCATGTAAACTCTGGATAAGTGAGTGAATCAATGTTTGTATATGCTTGATGAATTATAGTACTTAAGGTTAATAGAAGGTTTTGGTTAGAAAATATTGTCCTGATATTTTATTATTTATTTTTATCGTAGCCACTTAAATAAAGATATACATCTATGTTTGCTTACTGTTCTTTCAATTTTTTCATAGTACTCTATACTTCTCCTATTCAGTTAAAATGCAGTGCCATTAACACAAATTTTTCGTCATGGATCCAGAGTGAAATGGCTATGACATCTTTCAAAGAGAATGGTATTTGTCTTAAATTAATTAACATTTGGGAGACGTGGAGATAGTACAGGGGCCCAGGTAGCTGTGGTATTTGTATAGCATTGTGTAACGTCAACAAAAGAAAAACCCAAAAGTATTATGTACAGCCCAGTGGTCCTAGCTTCTCTCATTCCAAGCCTCCACCTTGTAGGATCGTAATCCTGGCAGCAGAGCAGCATTCTACCAGAGTTTGCAGCCACAACCCTTGGCCATCACTCCACCACTTATCATGAGCCAGGGACATAGAAGTGAGAAAGATCTGTATTTATATGACGGTGAACTACTACCAGAAGGAGAGATATTAGAGATAAGTACTGTGGACAAAAAAAAAGTGTCTGTAAAGGAATCTCATAGAGGAATGTCATACCTTTCAACAGAAGTGCAGAGGCATACTTACAGTAGGCAGTTTATTGTCTTCCTATGCAGTTGCGTTGCTTTGATTGGAAATTCAAAACTAAAATTAGAGCAACTCTGCCTCACTATTCTAATCTTGCAAATGTACCAAAAATACCCACAACATTTTATTTGTTATTGAAAGGATTATAAAAAAGAGTTCTGTTGTCACAAGAGAATGCCTTCCACTGCCACTATTTCCACCATTTTAACTTTGCCACCCCCTGCTTGTTAGTGTGATCACTGTCCCTTTGGCAGCTTTGCACGATAATATATCTTCTCAGTGCAATTAGCTGCTGCAGGGCCTGTGTAGGAACTTAGAAGTCCCTCAGCAGGACTGGTACCCTGGGGAGTTATGTAGGAGAGAGATGGAAAGGAAATACGAACGCATGAGAAGATTTGGTAAGTAGATAGAGAAAGAGGGAGGAGGGAGAAAGCGGGAATGCAACTTGCCAAAGCTTCCCACCCACCACTTGTATCTGTAATCTCTGAGGGAAAGGCTATACTGGGGGAGGCGTTGTTGTGTGGTTTGCTGACATCTTCATCTCTTCTGCCCCCTACTGCAGAGGAAGTGTTGATGAAGATTTCAAAGGAAAGGGGGAAAAAAAACAGAGCCTTGGATAAATAAATATTACCCTGTTTCTCTGCAGTAATGTGCCTGTAATTCACAATTTTCCACTGTTATGTTGAGGTGCATTAATCTGTAGCGGCAAAGGGCAATTTTATTTCTTTATGGCACTGATTGGACAACATATGAAATTTACAAGGGCTTGTTAAGTTCCTGATCTGCATGAATGACACAGTGATTACACTGCCAAGTTGAAACTGTTTTCTGTTTCACATTTTCCAAATGCTAATTCACTGAGCAAGCCTGTTTTAGCAAAGGCTTACTCTGTGTAACACTATTATTACTACTATATTTTACATGCTAATAAAATTGCCTCTGTTTTTCTTTTTAAGTCATATATAATATTATTGTTCATACGTGTTTGCTCCTGACAATCATCTATTATATTTACTTCATATTTTCTACAGTGCAAAGCACAGAGGATCAACTCCATTGTTTTTATGGCTCCTGAAATCTTATTTTAATCAGCTTTTAGAAAAGGCTATTATACAAAACAATTATTTTCTGCCGAGGAATATTTCATGTAAGGGTTTTTCTTTTTTTTCCATTGTATTCATCTTAAGGCAAGACTAAAGTAGGCAGAACTATTTATAAAGGACCCCCAATTGCAATCTTGATTACATTATAGATGCATATTTTGAATATTGAGTTTAAACGTTATCATAAAATACTTGGAGCAGCTTCCAGCAACAGAGACTGCATCATCTGCATGTGTTCACTCTTTTCAGATTAGGTTTGCTCCAAAATGACTAATTTCAATAAATCATACAATGCAACCACGACATATCTTTTTAAGGAATTCCATGCTAAGCAGATACAAATGCAAATTCACATAGTTTATAACACAGGTGTTTTTCAACGTTCTGTAGTTCTGACTGCCAAATTTATTTTTCTCATATTTGACAGATTGGCTTCAGAGTCACAGAAAATATTCTACAACGCTTGTTGGCTACTGAGAACTACTGGATCTAGGTGAACTAAGTAGTGCTCATCCCTTAGCCAAGGCTCAACTGTCCCTTTCCAAAAGGAAAATTGTATGTGCACCATCAAATTGACTACCAAAATAGATCAATTATATGGTTCCACTGTGTATAAATAAATCTGATTTGAATCCTTTAAATACACATGGCAGCACTGTACTGACTTTACAGTGGGTGGAAGAGATTTTACACAATTAAGAGGTACAATGCATTGAGATAAAAACTCAAAGAAGAACAATTAATGCTGTTTTTTGTCATATTTTAATACATGTCAATGTTGTTTCTTTTGCGTCTTTCAGGACTGTAATAAAGTGGTGATTTTGTCCAAGACCCCGACTCCTAACTAACCTCAGAAGTGGTTGGCTGGTTGTTTTGAAAATTCGTGAATGAAATGATCGGTCTTTGACTATGTCTGTGAAAATAGGCATGTACCAAGAGATTTTTCACAAAGGAACATTGCACTTTCTGAGGTTTTTTTCCTCAATGAATTCTGTGTACCAGTATTTGCAAGCTGGTGGGCCAGGAGGTACAGAGGGGGGAGGAAGCAGCAAGGTGTGCAGAAGCTGTGGCGCAGGCAAGACAAGGGCAGTGGATGGCACGGGAAGGAGTGGAGAAGAGAAAGATCTCCTGGAAAGATCTGTGGGAGATGGAGACATTCAGGGCGACGTTTACCATCAGGGCTGCCTTTGATGTGTTGCCCTCTCTTGCAAACCTAAGCCAGTGATATGGGGAAGACCTCACATGCCCACTATGCCCAAGTCCGGGAACATTGAGGCACATCTTGGTGGGATGCAGGACCAACCTCACCCACGGCCGATACTTCTAGCGGCACAACCAGGTGCTAAAGTGTCTTGCAGTAGTGCTGGAGGGTCAACACACAGCCGTAAATGCCGTTCCTCCCCCGTCATCCCATTGGCAGCCAACACTATTCATCCAAGACTGACAGGCCAGCAATGCCACCATAAGAACTAATGCTGGACAGCTGGGCAGAGCATGAGACTGGAAGCTGCTGGCAGACCTTGACAAAAAACACTGCTTCCCACCTGAGGTAGCATCAACCAACCAACGTCCGGACCTTGTTCTGTGGTCACCTTCGCTCAAACTCATCAACATCACAAAGCTCACGGTGCCCTGGGAGGGTGTAATGGGGGAGGCCTATGAGTGGAAGAAGCTGAGGTATGCAGACCTTGCTGCAGATGCTCAACAACAAGGCTGGAAAGCAATGGTACGCCCAGAGGCGGTAGGCTACAGAGGGTTTGTAGCCACCTCAACATTCAGGCTACTCAGAGAGATTGGAGTGCGAGGGAAGGCCCACAGGCAGGCAGTCCAGGACTTCTCTAAGCTGCTGAGAAGGGGAGCCAGTGGCTGTGGATGAAAAGAAAGGATTTGACCTGGTCCTTCCAGAGAGCTGAACGCATTAGGGAGTGAACCTGGGATGCTGGGAATCACTGCTGAACCCTTGTTGTGGGTCAATCAGTGGAACATCCGTTAAAGAGGGCGCCCACTGGAGAACCCAAAGGATACCATCACTCACTTGAACTCCACAGAGTCTCATCGGTGCTTTAGGTACTATATCTATTGAGAGATATCAACACCTAGCCCTACACAACAGATCCGAATGCATTCAGGTAAAACCATTGCACAGAGTTACTTTTCATTCTGTGCTTGTAGAACAAACCAAGGTAAATAAATTCAGGCATATTTGCTAACAAGAGCTGGTTTGATTGCAGGATTAACAGGTACACAAACAACAATAAAAACATAATATACATTATCAGACTCGCATGTCAAAGGGTGTTCTTTTGTTGACATATGCTTTTCACCAGCTGTTGTCACCATCTCATGTGCTGAATGTTCTGAAAATTTAAGTCTCAAATGTCTCCTAATTGTCAGGACAAAATCATTTATTTTAATGTCTTCATTTATCTCCAACTTTCTTTTGTTCTGCATATGCTCTCTTTGCTGCACAGTCATGCATAATACATGCAGAACTATGCATTAGAAGAAGTCACTGTGGACTATATGTTTGCAAATTAGAACAATGTGCAGCACTGTGCTAATCCGCATGGAGTGATTTAACAATTATTCAGCTCGACTTTGTGAAGGTGAAAGAACAAAACCGTCTCACATGCTTCGTCAGTCAGTGATGAACATCCATGGTGCAGGGGCGCCGATTCCGTCCATCTCACAGTCCTTCTGAACATAGACTGTCAAGAAAAAAACATGCAATCAATCACAAACAGAGCCTTTGTGAAGGATACCAGTCCACCTCAGGCCTTGTGGTTCTGACGAGGCAGCAGTTGTGTAACATTTGACACCGCAGTGCTGTAAATTGAGATAAATTGATACTTTGTATACACTATGTACTTTAAAGGGCATCAGATAAAAACTGTTTGACCTCCAATGGAGGAAAACTGATTTTATTTTGCACATACACAGAAATTTATGGGCCTTGATCTTCTTTGCCTGTAGAGATAAACACTTACATGTAATACATGTAGCTGTTTCTTTATTACATAATGTAATGGAAAAACAGCTACAGACGAAGCATAGTTACAAAGGTCTACTTAATGGGATCGCCTTCTTGACATGTTTTTAGCATTGTGTCTCACATTTTATGTCTCCCCCTCTATTCTCTCATGAGAATTTGGAATTGTCCAAAGTTAACTTCGTCTGCATCGTCTGCTGCTGGAGGATTCCTTTGTGTTTGTTCTTTGCGGTGGAGTCCATAAACAAAGTCTTATGTGAACATCCATGGAGTCTTTTTTTTTTTCCTCCCAACTCTGACAAACCAATTCTCTTATTTGAAATTCTTTTAAAGTTAGAGAAAAAGAATCTGAAGCCTTGATGTTAAAATCTTTGCAACAACTCCTAGTTTTCCAGCTGAGGCATTCACTTGATGCTGTTTTGCTTTGAGACATATCGGCTTTAAAATAACAGCTCAGCCAGGGTAGTTCAGGAACTTGCTGTACCAATAAACACCCAACTGTGTCACCATCTCAAAACTCAATTGTTTGTCAGAAAGTCTGTTATGTAATTTCCCACTCATGTCCATTCAAACACCTAGCTAAAATACGCTTAAGTGCATCACTCATGCCATTTAAAATGCAATCTAAGCTATGTGTGTGTGTGTGTGTGTGTGTGTGTGTGTGTGTGTGTGTGTGTGTGTGTGTGTGTGTGTGTGTGTGTGTGTGTGTGTGTGTGTGTGTGTGTACTCTGGCATATTTTATTTTGATCCTTTGTGGGACTAGGATTAAATTGGATTCACATGTGATCGAACACTTATAGGATTAAAAAGCTATTGCAAGCAGCTCAGTGCAAACACAGCTATATTTCAACTCATTACTGCAGTATGCCCATGCAGGCTTGTCTTTGCAAAGCAATGGACATTGTCAATCAGCACACTGTGTGTGTGCCAAAACCTAATCCCTACCAAAAGCCAGGAAGTATTCTGAAAGACAACTCACTAAAATTTCAGATTTTTTTCTCAAAATATCCTGATGACAGGTTAAGAAGGAATAGAAGAAAATGCACAGGGAGGCTTTCGCAAAATTATTTAATAGTATACAGGAATCTGAATCTTATTTGTAAAATTTCATGAGCCAAGATCTATTTTAGTTCGGAATTAAGCTAATTATTTTTCTATTTTTTTATTCCTCATTCTTGATTTATTCATTAATTTTCTACCGCTTTGTCCGCTGCAGCGGGTCACGGGGAGCTGGAGCCTATCCCAGCTGGCATAGCGCGTAAGGCGGGGGACACTCCGGGCACGACGTCAGTGCGCCACGGAGTCACACATTCATCCTCATATTCATAAAAAAATCACTTTTGTCTAAACATATTAACAATGTCATCAAAAAGTAATATGATATTAAATACATGATATTAAATACATGATATTAAAAACGTTTATACCCTCCATTCGTTCATTTACTAAAACTATGGATGCATCCAGGAGTGGGGATAGAAAGAAAGTAGTGAATGGGTCCTAAAGAGCTCATGTGCTGTCACTAACGTAATCAGTTTTGTGCAATGGTTCTTATACTGTATAGTCACAAGCCTTTACAGTCTAGCTAACTCAGTGCCACTCAATTGTTTTCTGTTAACCCCCCCAATAAGAAAACATATTTTACCCCTACCCAGCACCATCTACGCTGTTTAGTGTGCGCACACGTGTGTGTGCACGTGTGTGTGCTTGTGTGAGGAAAACCTCACCGTAGCAGAGGAGCTAATAATCCCTGTCTATGCTGAAATAATTTGTGTTAATGGTATTCTACATGCGGACATGAAAATACTACTGCCACTTACTGCAGCAGATGAGAAATTACAGTTTATTCTAGCACAGCATTGAAAATGCAAAACTCGCACAACTTGATGTCACTTTGCGCTCCCTTCAAATGTCCAAAGTTACCTTATTTCTTAGGTTGAGTCAAGCCCAACAAAGAAACTAATTTCAGTCATCTTTTCCCTGTCACTACCCAATACTAAAATGCTCATGACCACAGTTTTTTCTTCCCAGTCAATAATGGAATATTAGTTTATAATGCATGTACATTTCCTTTCCTTGGTTCAATGACATATAATCCGTCAGTCAGTCAGTCATCTTCAGATTACCACCGCTGTGTCCGCCATAGCAGGTCATGGGGAGCCGGAGCCTATCTCGGCGGCATAGGGCGAGAGGCAGGGGACACTCCGGGCACGACGCCAGTGCACCGCGGAGCCACACACAGAGACATACAACCATGCACACACACACACACACACACACACACACACACTCCTACGGGCAATTTGGAACGGCCAGTCAACCTGAAGCGCATGTTTTTGGAGGTGGGAGGAAGCTGGAGAACCCGGAGAGAAACCACGCTGACACGGGGAGAGCATGCGAACTCCGCACAGAGCGGGACTCGAAACGGGGTCCGCCGTGTTGTGAGGCGACATTGCTAACCACCTGGTACATTGATATGTACCAACAAGTCCAACCAAGCCCTCTCTGTCATGCATTTGAGGAAACTTTCAACTGACAGTGGAGGCTGCTGCTCATCTTTTTATGTCATAACTATTGTAATGGACCCAAATGTCACATTTTTAAAATTATTGTTGTGAACTGTGTATACAAAAAAAAAAAAATTAAAAACAGCAAAATGGAGGCAGATGGGTGATATACAATGCCTTGCGAAAGTATTGCCCCCCCCCCCAAGAACTTTCTGACATTTTGCCACATTTCAGGCTTCAAACTTAAAGATAAAAAACTATTTTTCAAGAATCAACAACATGTGAGACACAATCATGAAGTGGAACCAAATTTATTCAACATTTTATATTGTGTTTACAAAAAAACCCCCTGAAAAGTAGGACATGCAAAAGTATTGGCCCCCTTTGAGTTAATACTTTGTACAACCTCCTTCTGCTGCGACCACAGCCGCAAGCCTTTTTGGGTATGTCTTGTTTTGCACATCTTGAGACAAATATTTGCCCATTCCTCCATACCAAACAGCTCAAATTCCTTAAGGTTAGATGGAGAACATTTGTGCACAGCAATTTTCAGATCTTTCCACAGATGCTCTATTGAATTGAGGTCTGGACTTTTGCTTGGCCATTCTAACACCTTTATATGGTTAGTTTTAAACCATTCCATTGTAGTTTTGAATTTATGTTTAGGATTATTGCCCTTTTGGAAGGTGAACCTCCGCCCCATCCTCAGGTCATTTGCACTCCAACGGATTTTTTGCCAGAATCTCCTTGTGTTTGGCTGCATCCATCTTCCCATCAACTCTAACAATCTTCCCAGTCCCTGATGAAGAAAAGCAACCCCAGAGCATGATGCTGCCACCACCATGTTTGACTTTGGGGATGGTGTTTTCAGGGTGATGTTCAGCGTTACTCTTACGCCAAACGTAACATTTTGCATTCAGCCCAAAAGTTCAATTTTGGTCTCATCTGACCAGAGCACCTTGTTCCATATGTCATCTGTGTCTCCCATGTGGCTTCTTGCAAACTCCAAATGAGCCTTTTTATCGTTTTCTTTCAGAAATGGCTTTCTCCTGCCACTCTTCCATAAAGGCCAGATTTATGCAGAGTACGACTAATAGCTGTCTTATGGACAGATTGTCCCACCTCAGTTGTGTGTGTCTGCAGGTCATCCAGCGTGATCATGGGCCTCTTGGTTGCTTCTCTGCTTAGTTTCCTCTTTGTTTGGGCTGAAAGTTCAGAGGGACGGCCAGGTCTTGGGAGGTTTGCAGTGGTTTTATTCTCTCCATTTTGATATTATTGCTTGCACAGGGCTCCGGGAGACCTTTAAATATTGTGAAATTTTCTTGTATACCATTCCTGCTTTGAATATTTGCACCACTTTATCCCGGACCTGCCTGGTGTGTTCTTTGGTTTTCATGACGCTGTTTGTTCTCCAGTGTTCCTTTCATAGACCTCTGAGACCATCACAGAGCAGGTGCATTTAAACTGAGACCAAATGACACACAGGTGCACTCTGTCATTGTTAGTCATTTAGGTCAACATTGGATCATTCAGAAGTCATCAGGGAATTTCTGGAGTCGGTTAGCTGAGCTGAGAGAACAGGGGGCCAATACTTTTGCACGTCCTACTTTTCAGTTTTTTATCTGTAAACACATCATTCTGTAAAATGTTGAATAAATTTGGTTCCACTTCACGATTGTATCTCACATGTTGTTGATTCTTGAAAAATATTTTCAGTTTGTTATCTTTAAGTTCAAAGCCTGAAATGTAGTAGAATGTCAAAAAGTTCTTGGGGGGGGGGGATACTTTCGTAAGGCACTGTAATAGATGATTATTGTGGAAGATTTTAATTTTTATTAGCATAAAATTATCTGCTGTGATCCCATATGAGCAGAAATGACAAATGTGAATCTAATGTCTGTGCCATTTAAACACACGGGTCAGGTTTTTAGCTTCACTAACTATTTAAATTACATGCCGACAGCATCCAATATCAGTTGATGTTTGCTAAGAGACCCAAAAGCTCAACAACCCACGTTCACATTTAACCTGTTTAGAGAAAGGCATCCATCCCCTCATAAATCTTTCAGAAGTTCAGTAGAGGTGCAGTGAAACTTTCATGTTGGGATCTCAGAGACAATAGGTAGGTATATGAAGTGTATGAAGTAACAACAAACATGTACAGTATGTGTCTGAACCTGCTTATGTAGCATCTTACATCTTACAATGTGAATAGGAATAGCAGGAGCGACATTGCCGAACTTTTGTGAGAGTAAATGCTTTGTTTTGTGTGAAACCTTGTCATTTTTTGTAAAATTTCTGTGTTATCTTGGGTTAATCCTTATAGGATTACAGTACACTTTACAGTGTACTGTAATTTATTTCTTTTATCTAAATGGATACCCCCATATAACTGTCATTAATGATTTGCTTTTGGATTATGTGTAATCTTCCAGAAGTTTAACAGTTTTTTTCTTAGCAAATTATTTGTCCAGAGTTGGGTTCAGATCAGGTTCAAGTCCAAAAAAAATGTATAGGTGTCAGAGATCACAATGCAACAACTGTATAAAGGATAGTTGTCCCTCAAAATCTGCATGAAATTTTTTATTTAATTTTAATTTAATTTGTACTTGTATAAAATATACTTGAAAGTCAATATTTGCACGAGTATCATATCCGTCTTTCTATTTATGTGGCCATTAAATTGCCCTTCACGTAGGTGGTATTTAGCCTTTGTGATTCAAACAAACATGAGGAGCACAGAGCAGCATCAGTGTCATGCCTCTTCCACTGTCAATTAAGAGCCCAAACATATAGCTAATAAACAAAAACCCCCACCCTTACCCCACCTAATTGAACTGCCAGCTGGATTGTTCCTGGTTCTTTTCAGGGAATGGATGCCTTGTCGGTACTACATAGTCTAATTATCAGTGTCTGGCTTCTGGAAGAAGGGATCAATCTTGGTGACACCCATAGTTGAAATTTTCTTTTGTATCTTTTGAAACTTGTTCTCCATGGCAGGAAAAGTTTATCTTTATAGATTGAGAGCCATTGCCATGAATACAGGCCCTGCCTTTGTGTGTGCTGTCCATTTAAAGCACAAGCACAGCTTCTCTGGATCACAGTCATTATTCCTATCTTTCTGGTTGCAAAGAAAACTTAGTGAATTCCAGATTTATGCGTAGGGCCCTCTAAAAACAATATAATTTGATGGACTGCTAAATAGTTTCAGGATTTCAATTAGGAAAGAAATAGTTTTTAAAATGCTGCAGTGTGTCTGCCAGTTGCTCAAGGGGCATGATTGATACTTGTGAATGGCATTCAGCACAGCTGGCCCACATTCAGATTGCCATCTCATTTGCATCAATAGTCTGAGACACTCGGAAGAGAGGTGGGCCATTGCCTGAAAGCAACTGTGAGGGACAAGCCCAAGGGAATTTCTAGCAACAAAATACTTTAATTCCACAGTTTTAGTGTGACATTAGGAAAGAAGTGCAGCTGCATACAAATCAGGTACAGAAACACCGCGATGTCAAGGGTAGTGCAATGAGCCTTAGATCTCCAGGATAATTTAAAAATTGTTATGGTATGATTTGTTCTTTCATTTATTTCTTGTTTCAATTGAAATGTGTGCCACAACTGAGAAGTGGGAGTTGTGTTTGCATAATGAAAGCATATTTGTGGACCAACAATCATATGCTTGATCTCCTGTTTAAATGTTGTCTTTAATCAGTCATAAGCAGTCTGGATAATGTGTCAGCTTGCACTCTTGAGATGTTAACATCTTACAACTGACAGAACTGTGCAAAGACCACATTAATCAATACTGCCTTGTGTTAAAACAAAATGCTTTGTGATTTTGAAGAAATTCCTAACTGAACAGGCAGAGAAAAGGACCAGCTTCTGCATATTCTTCTACAACACTGACAGGTTTTTGTGGAGACAGCATGTTATATGAAAACAGGGTAGACTGTTTCATCTGAGTTGCTGCTGCAGGCTCATATATGCCCTACTTTTAGCTCCTCCTCTTCCCCCGGGTGGCACAGACGTTATAAGACAAGGTTTAAATATATTCTGCAGATGTTTGCGCAATTATTTGCAGTGTAGGTGTAGGTCATTTTTCAATCATCTGTGATTCTCAAGGTGGTTAATGTAAATCGGGGTGTGTGTGTGTGTGTGCTTGGATACAAGATGAATATTTAAAAAAAGAGATGAAGAACACAAGGACATGAATGGAGAAGAATACAAAGACTGATAAGCAAATGGACAGCTTGTGTGTGTGTGTGTGTGTGTGTGTGTGTGTGTGTGTGTGTACTGTAGAATTTTTTACAAAGATTGAATTCACTACTGCCTCCTGTCTGGCTTTGGTTAGGAGCTGTCGTCGGTCATCCTGCTTATAACAACAAATGTAAGCCTAGTCAGTTTTTGCTAGGAGCTGTTTTATTCATGTGGACCAAATACAAACCCAGAAATGTGAAGAGTAAACTGCAGGCTGAAGTTACTATTATGCCTGCCCTGACTTTGCAAGCCATTGGAAACATAGGACAATAATGTTACCATATGGTGTCTGCATTGTCAACAAAAAAGGAAAAAGACAATCATATAATTGAAATATAAGATTTTTCAGCTTTAAAAGCAGAGGTATTCCTTATCTCCTCTGGCATTATGCAGAATTAATTATGCATAAGTTGGGGTTTTTTTGTTTTGTTTTTTTGTGTTGTAGTGGGAAAACCACGTTCCTCTGTCGAAATTTGGTCTGCAGTGAAGACTGCACCAAAAATGGACATGAAAAAGTATTCAAAGGAGGTTCAAATCTTTTTATGCAGTGTACTCACGAAGCCACATAGCTTGACACTGTGAGTGTAATATAAGTGGGTGCATTAATCAGCTTAGTGTCAGCCTGAGGAGCTGTGTGTTATTGTCACTGCAGGAATCCATAGGTCACTATACCACAGCAAGAAAAGGTACAGCATGTGATGTCAGAATCTTTCAAGATTTTGAGCTGTCACTTGAATTTGTATGGGAATTTGGTTTTTTTGTTTTGTTTTTGTTTTTTGGTTGCTTTGTAAAGGGGTGAAACATCTATATTTTGTATACATATATATATATATATATATATATACATATACGTATATATACATATATATATACGTATATATATGTGTGTATATATATATATATATATATATATATATATATATATATACCCATACCAACTATTTGGACTGATTTAGTAAAAGATGGAGTAGGATGATCCCAGAGAGAGAATTCGTGGCATTATGTGGCAACGGATAACGATGGGAATGATGTGACTAGAATTATGAATAGGTTAGAGGTCCATGAATCTCATCAGATTTCCCCAGCCCTTCTGTTTGTCTTCACTTTTGTATTAGTGAAGCAAAAATCATTGAGTGTAATGGGAGACAGAGGAGGCATGGAATGTAAAACAAAATTGACATACAGGACTCCTTCGTGATTTTTCTTGTGCTTTGAGGCCTTCATTGTTCTTGAAATAACGGGCACAATATTTATATATACATTACCTTTTTAAATTACTGTATATGTACTGTGTATGTGTGAGAGAGAGAGAGAGAGAGAGAGAGAGAAAGAGAGAGAGAGAAAGAATGCGTGCGAGCATTAAATATGAGATTAACCTAAAAGCAAAAATATTTGAAGAACTTTGTAAATATGTGTTTTGAGTTCATTGTTTCCAGAACATTTAGGAGCCACATAGCTCGCGGGGGTGTCTGTTAATATGCAGTGGTATAACAGAAATACGCCTTCATATAAATGCTGTGAAAAAAAAAAAAAAAAACTTCACAGGGAAGATTTTATAAGTTACTCTTTGAAAAATACTTTCTGCCAGTAAATACTTTGATATGAATATTTTTTTAAAGTATCAACTGTTAAATATTGTCAACCCTGAAATGAAACTTCAACCTTGAAGATGCGTTACTTTCATACAGTAGCTGTGAACTGCCTTCTGAACACATGTGGATAAAGAAAGCAATACAGAAAAGGGATTCCAAATTTGCTCAATGTCAAAGTCAAACAATAACTATCATTTCCAGCGAGATGTGCTATATGCTTGAAATTCATTAAGTCCCATTCATGCTTGAAGTTAATTCTCTCGCTATTTTGTTTAATTTACCAAGATATGGGGATTTATTGTTCTTTCCACAAGGCTACTCCTGTGACCCCGTCTGATGAATCTCTAGTCCATGGTCACAGCTTCACATCAGTGCTATTCCCAGCTTCATATCTTGCTCACACACAATAATATGAATCACATTAAACTGACGTACAACTGTGGTGAGAGCTTTGGAGGAAGCTGGTCAGCCATAGCACTGCAGCTCGTCCTAATGGTCTCTCATAAGCAGTCGGCAGGAGACAACCAGAAAATGGATGTACAGTGTCCCAGGAGGATCACAGCTGTGCACTAATGAGTGAATATAGCTCAGAATAGTATGAACTCTCACAGTTACCTGCTGTGCTCCAACCCTCTTTGCTGATCTCGTCTGAGAAGAATATAACCTTCACCTGGAACAAACAGTGTTTATAAGCTGTAGTTTGAGCCCAAACTTCCAACAAAATATCACTTCCATTTAGTTTGATTGGCAAATCATAATTACTTCTGTCATGGTTTGCTGTAGGACCCAAATGCGCATGGAGAGAGCAGTCATGGAGAGAACAGTCAGTCAGTCAGTCATCTTCAGATTACCACCGCTATATCCGCCGCAGCAGGTCAGGGGGATGGCATAGGGCGTGAGGCGGGGACACTCTGGGCACAACGCCAGTGCACCACAGAGCCACACACAAAGACATACAACCAAGCACACACACTCATTCCAGCGCAATTTGGAACAACCTGAAGCGCATGCTTTTTGAGGTGGGAGGAAGCCGGAGAACCCGGAGAGAACCCACGCAGACACGGGGAGAGCATGCGAAGTCCGCAAAGAGCGGGACTCGAATCCGGGTCCGCCGTGTTGTGAGGCGGCAGCGCTAACCACTGCGCCACAGTGCCGCCCTGGAGAGAACAGAATTATCAAAAAAGTCAAGGTGCGAGTTCAAGAGAGCCAAGGTACTGATACTGACAAGCAGTACGAACGAACTGGCGATGAATGGTGGGAAGCTGGTCCTCATGATGGTCTGGAGATTGGTGATTAGTAACAGGTGTGCTGCTCTGCTGCCAGGAGCAGCCACACCCAGGTAGGTGGAAACTAGGAGGATCTCAGAAGAGAGAGAGAGAGAGAGAGAGAGAGAGAGAGAGAGAGAGAGAGAGAGAGAGAGAGAGAGAGAGAGAGAGAAGCAACTGCAAATCCTGACAATGTCTACCAAAGTCTTAAAAAATGGGTACCCAATCAACTGTCTTCAATTAAAATTACAAGAGGTCTAATCAGTCCACCTTATTCTCTTCTGAAGTTCAAACAGTTTTAAATACCGTATACACAAATATAGTCTTGTACTGGTTGGCAGACTGAGAAATCAGTTTAGTTCACATTTTTAAATGATGTAAAAAATGGCATCAGGTTTGTTGTTAAAAAAAATCTGTTTTTGAGCACTTCTTCTCGTCTGAAGGACATAAAGTACTTATGACGTTAAATAGGCAAAAAGCACTGTGCCCACATGGATTAAATAAAAATACTTTTGTCTCCAAATTTTATTTGTAAATGAATTACTTTCTCACCATGAAAAAAATGAAATAATGTTTGGTTAGTCTTAACTGAGTATATGACTTAAAATAGAATCAAAAACATATCTATTGTCTATTTTTTTCCAAAAGTCAATGGGAGGATCAGATTTATTTTCTTTCAAAGTAAAAACAAAAGCAAAACACTGTTTTTATATAAAAACAGTAATCTCATCATTTGTAATTTTGTATTTTACATATAAACATGACATTATCATAGGGCATCTAGATAAAGTGCTCCTTTAGGCTGGTGATAATTCATGTACATTTCCTGTGGGAGGAAGTTTTTCTTGGGAGATGCTCTTGAGTTTCCTCTAAAGACAATGAGATTTATTTCGTGAAATATCTCAAAGTGTTTTTCGAGTTCATATGGAACCGGCCAAGATAAGTCACTGCTTTGTAACACAAGATAAAAACAACTGAGCACGCTAACACACACACACTCATATTATAGTTAAAATCAGATTATTTAGTGCCCAGCTAAACACAACATGATAGTTCCATAAATTTGAAAAGTTCTTATTTTGGTTTCCATTAAGTTGGGTGTCTGCCTGGAAGGCTCAGAAATGACTAAACTTTGACATGCAAAGTTTGTTTCATTATATACCATACACATAATTTTTCTGCTCAAGATATGTAGATATTTAAAAAAAAAAAAACACCATGAAACAAACATGCAACCATGAAATGTGAGGGAATGAGCATTAACTGAAGACAGATGACCAAAAACCTGAAAGAAACCTGAGATGGAAACCTGGAGACTGTTGCATTAATTTCCAAAGTGTTATGATTTACCAAGTTTTTCATTGTCCATGTTAACCCCATATTCAAAATGACATCAAAATAGGGACTCCAAATTACTTGTGTGCAAAATAAATTTTATGTTGACCTGAATGACACCCACAGACTGAGACAAGCTGGTTTCATTTTCTGCCTTTTCCTTATTTAACTTTTTTTTCGATTGTTAAAGGAGGAAATGGTTTTAAAAGATGTAAAAAATATTAAGCCAAATGCAATACAAAGTAAACACATTGTGCAACACAATATTGGAGTAAACTTGATCACCTGCTTGACTCCATTCAAATCATAACAGACCCAGAAGTACAAGCACCATATGACTCCTGAACTTAATCTATTAACAAATAAGGGAGTATGTGATTATGCTGGAGGTCTGGCTTTGCATTTCAATTACAGCAGCACAAGGGACGAGGGTGCTCAGAAGAGCAACTACAGAATTGAAGATGGTTGCCAATAGCTGACTGCAGCAAGGGTGTGGATGTGGACAAGCAACATTGGATGGAAATAAGCACAAATTTTATTATCATCTTTGATCATTTCATCAGATTAGAAAGAATTCAATTTAACAGGACAGTTAAATTGTGTGTAAATGGGTCAACTGCTGTCAAAAATTCCATAAAGTGTTGCAGTGTAAGCTTTAATATCTTTTTGTGACATTTTTTTAACTTTTACATTTAGTTTTTGCCAGATTTGGTCTATATACAGTATACCAAAACAACAAATAAATTTAATTTCGAATTTAAGCTTCAAGAGATAAAAACAAACATGCAAAAAGACAGAGACAAAAACGAACACAATGTACATTTCCCTTATCCCTCCTTCAAAACTGTCACATCATTTGTTAGTATATTGTACAAAGTTTGCATGATTTGGGGGTATTGACTATTAACAACTTTAATGAGTTACCATTTTATAATTGTTAACTGTGAAACTGCATTTATCTCCACAACGTTGATTTTATTGTGTTACTTTAGTTTTTGAGGTATTTTCAGAGCGGATTTTTGGACCTAACTGGACTCTGATCGCCTGGATATTACTCATAGTGCATCAGTGTGTTCTTCAGAGCTGTCTGATGTTATTATTTTGTGAATTTGTTCAAGTATTCGCTACATGATGCATCGATACCTTCCTATTTCTGTTTTGAGATGATATTTGCCAGATGGCTGCTCTCAAAAGGTTCTCTATCAATGAAGTTTTGTGACTGGCAAACTGGCAACAAGGAAAATGAAGCAAGACATTATTTTTTATGTATATGTGTGTGTGTGTGTGTGTGTGTGTGTGTGTGTGTGTGTGTGTGTGTGTGTGTTTGGAGTCATCCCAAGAGCTGGGGCTGTCATATAAAATTGTCTAATTTAAACATAAGAATGAAAATATGGAATGTCTTGATAAATGGGAAGTTAAAACAGACAAGTCCAGTGTTTATGAGAGTCCAATGAAATACTTAAAACTTGAGGATACTTGAGTTTTTCTCCATGATGGTGGCGCACAGGGTTGCAGCTGCTTCTGGAGCTCCCGCTGTAATGCCCATTTTTAGCTCTTTAAGAAACAATGTGAACAGCAGCTTGGCAACAAATGTGAAGTACAGCCCAGCCGAACTGTACTTCATCAGAAACAACCAAACGGCGAGGATGGACCGGCAAGAGGAAGCGATGTGCCCGGAGGCAGAAAAGAGGAAAGAGGGCTGGCTGGCTAACCCAGCTAAAATCCAGAAGACCACCAATCCCCTCACTCTTTCTGGCCAATGTCCATTATTTGGACAATAAAATGGACATGCTACGCCTCCGGCTGCAGGTCTGGGAGGAGACCAGGAGCTGCTGTGTGGTCGCCTAACGAAGACCTGGCTTAACAACAACATGCTGGACTCTACAGCCACACAGGGGGGAGAGGTGAACCTGGAGGAATACACTTCCTCTGTCCTGGGGTTCATCTCCAAGTGTGTGGATGATGTGACTAACACCAGAACCATCACCGTCTACCCGAAACAGAAGCCCTGGCTGAATGCAGAGGTGAGAGCTCTGCTGAAGGCCAGGGATGCTGCATTCATTCAGGGCGGGGGAGGCAGGGGCACTAAGGCCAGCGACGAGGGCTCTGAATAATGGAATAAAGGAGGCCAAATCCACTTATGCTCAAAAGATCCAGGGTCACCTGACCTCAGGGGACCTACGGAGCATGTGGAAGGGCATCAAGTGCATCACTAACTTTAACACCAGGAATGCACAGGGCCCGACAGACCCCTCCCTAGCAGATGCCCTCAATAAGTTTTATGCTCACTTTGAGGACCCCAACACACCCCCCTGGCACCAAACTAAGACCCCCCCCCCGATGACACGCCCCTCAGTGTGACCACAGAGGATGTAAGGAGGACCCTGCAAAAGATCAACCCTCGCAAGGCTGCAGGCCCCGACGATGTCCCAGGAAGAGTGCTGAAGGACTGTTCCCACCAGCTAGCAGAGGTGTTGACAGACATCTTTTACACCTCACTGCAGCCAGCAACAGTCCCAAACTGCCTGAAGACCGCCACCATCGTCCCGGTTCCCAAAGGCCACTCGGTGAAGGAGCTGAATGACTATCGGCTGGTGGCCCTCACCCCGATAGTCATTAAGTGCTTTGAGAAGCTGGTCATGGTACACATCAAGGACTCCATAGACATGCTCATCCAGTCTACATGTGTTTTGTGGACTTTGAGGAGGCTGATGATTGGATCCCCAGGGATTATACTGTGGGAGGTACTGCGGTAGTATGGGGTGAGGGGGCCTCTTGTCAGGGCCATCCAATCCCTGTACGCCCAAAGTCAGAGCTGCGTTCGGGTTCTCGGCAGTAAATCGGACTTGTTCCGAGTAGCTGTTGGCCTTCGCCAGGGCTACGCTTTGTCACCAATTTGGTTTGTGAATTTCATGGACAGGATATCGAGGCGTAGTCGTGGTGGGGATGAGTTACAGTTTGGTGGGCTGAGGATTGTATCGCTGCTTTTTGCAGATGATGTGGTCCTGTTTGCGTCAACGGCCTGTGACCTGCAGCACTCACTGGTCTGGTTTGCAGCTGAGTGTGAAGTGGCGGGGATGAGGATCAACACCTCCAAATCTGAGGCCATGGTCCTCAGCAGGAAGCTGGTGGACTGCCTTCTCCAAGTGGGGAATTAAGTCATTCCACAAGTGAAGAAGCTTGGGGTCCTGCTCACGAATGATAGAAAAATGGTACGTAAGATTGGACAGAGATTTAGGGCAGCAGGAATGGTATTGCAGTTGCTTTACCACACTGTTGCCTCAAAGAGGGGGCTAGGCTGAGCTAAGACAAGAATGAGATCGCGGATACAAGTGGGGGAAATGGACTTTCTCAGGTGGATAGCTGGTGTCTCCCTTAGAGATAGGGTGGGAAACACTGCTATTTGCAAGGGGCTCAGAGTAGAGCTGTTGCTCCTTGGCATGGAGTCAGATGAGGTGGTTTGCGTATCTGGTGCGGATGCCTACGGGGCGCCTCCTTAGGGAGGTGTTGAAACTGCTGACCCCGTGACCCGACTACGGATAAGTGGTGGAAGATGGATGAATGGATGGATATATATTTATATATATTCATTGATTTTCTCAATCCGCTTCATCCGCTTGCGCAGGTCAAGGGGAGCTGGAGCCTATCCCAGTTTGTCATAGGGCATGAGGCGGGAAATTCCGGGCACGAATCCAATGTGGAGCTACACAAAGACATACAAACACGCACACACACACTCACTCCTATGGTTAATTAATCTGAAGCATATGTTTTTGGAGGTGGGAGGAAGCTGGAGGACCAGGAGAGAACCCACGCAGACACGGGGATAACATGCAAATTCCGCACAGAGTGGGAACCCAGAACTGCCTTGCTTTGTGGCAACAGCACTACCCACTGCGCCACTGTGCTGCATATATCTACAGAGTTCATTTTACCTCAAGAAAGAAGTGCATCCCAGCATGACATTTATGCATTCCGAAAGTAAAAACAGGAGAAAGGATTGAGCATAGCCAATAGTACAATATAAAAACTAAACAAACTTAATTTTAATTATATTATTAGTAAAAGTCATAACTGTTAATTGAGTCTTCTTTTCCTTTGGGCTTTTACCTTCAGGGGCCGCCACAGCGAATCAATTGCCTCCATCTAACCCTGTCCTTTGCATCCTCTTCTCTCACACCAACTACCTTCATGTCCTCCCTCATTACATCCATAAACCCCCTCTTTAGTCTTCCTCTAGACCTCCTGTCTGGCAGTTCAAAACTCAGCATCCTTCTACCAATATATTCACTAACTCTCCTCTGGACATGTCCAAACCATCTCAGTCTGGCCTCTCTGACTTTGTCTCCAAGACCTCTAACATGTGCTGTCCCTCTGATGTACTCATTCCTGATCATATCCTTCTTGGTCACTCCCTGAGAGAACCTCAGCATCTTCATCTCTGCTACCTCCAGCTCTGCCTCCTGTCTTTTCCTCAGTGACACTGTCTCTAGACCAAAAAACATTACTGGTCTCACCACAGTTTTGTACACCTTTCCTTTCATTTTAGCTGAAACTCTTCTATTACACATCACACCTGACATTTTTCTCCACCCGTTCCATCCTGCCTGTACACGCTTCTTCACCTCTTTTCCACACTCTCCATTGCTCTGGATTGTTGAGCCTAAGTACTTAAAATCCTCCACCGACTTTATCTCTTGTTCCTGTAACCTCACTCTTCCACTTGGGTCCTTCTCATTCACACACATGTACTCTGTCTTACTGCGGCTAACCTTCATTCCTCTCATTTCCAGGACAAACCTCCATCTCTCTAGCTTCTCCTCCACCTGTTCCCTGCTCTCACTGCAGATCACAATGTCATCTGCAAACATCATAGTCCATGGAGATTCCTGTCTAACCTCGTCTGTCAGCCTGTCCATCACCATAGCAAACAAGAGGGGGCTCAGAGCTGATCCCTGATGCAGTCCCATTTCCACCTTGAACTCCTCTGTCATGCCTACAGCACACCTCACCACTGTCTTACAGTCCTCATACATGTCCTGCACCGCTCTAACATACTTCTCTGCCACTCCAGACTTCCTCATACAATACCACAGTTCCTCTCTGGGCACCTTGTCATAAGCTTTCTCCAGATCTACAAAACGACAATGCAGCTCCCTCTGGCCTTCTCTGTGCTTCTCTATCAACATCCTCAAATCAAATACTGCATCTGTAGTACTCTTTTTTTGGCATGAAACCATACTGCTACTCACAAATGCTAACTTCTAACGTTAGTCTAGCTTCCACTACTCTTTCCCATAACTTCATTGTATGGCTCATCAGCTTTATTCCTATGTAGTTGCCACAACTCTGCACATCTCCCATGTTCTTAAAAATGGGCACCAGCACACTTCTCCTCCATTCCTCGGGTATCTTCTCACTATCTAAGATCCTGTTGAACAACCCAGTCAGAAACTCTACTGCCACCTCTCCTAGACACTTCCAAACCTCTACAGGTATATCATCAGGACCGAGTGCCTTTCCACTCTTCATCCTCTTCAGTGCCCTCCTCACTTCACCTGACTAATCTTTGCTACTTCCTGGTCCACAACAGTCACCTCTTATAGTCTTTGTTCTCTCTCATTGTCAACGTTCAACAACTCTTCAAAGTACTAGTTTCATCTTCCCATCACACTGCTGGCACCTGTCAATAGGCTTCCGTTCCTATCCTTAATCACCCTAACCTGCTGCACATCCTTCCCATCTCTGTCTCTCTGTCTTGCCAACCGGTATAGATCAGTCTCTCCCTCCTTATTGTCCAACCTAGCATACAAATCATCATAAGCTTCTTGTTTGGCCTTTGCTACCTCACCTTACACACAGCATCTCCCTGTACTCCTGTCTACTCTCCTCAGTCCTCTCAGTGTCCCACTTTTTCTTAGCTAACCTTTTTTTTCTGTATACACTCCTGTACCTCCTCATTCTACCACCAAGTCTCCTTATCTAATTTCCTTCCAGATGACACACCAAGTACTCTCCTCCCTGTCTCCCTGATCACATTAGCTGTAGTTGTCCAGTAATCTGGAAGTACCTCCTGTCCTCACAGAGCCTGTCTTAACTCCTACCTAAAAGTCATGCAACATTCTTCCTTTTTTAGCTTCCACCATTTCATCTTCTGCTCTGCCTTTGCCCTCTTCACCTTCCTCACCACCAGAGTCATCCTGCACACCACCATCCTATGCTCATTGGCTACACTCTTGCCTACCCTTACTTTGCAGTCACTGATCTCCTTCAGGTTACACCGTCTACACAAGATGTAGTCTACCTGTGTGCTCCTACCACCACTCTTGTAGGTCACCCTATGTTCTTGCCTCTTCTGGAAGAAAGTATTCACTATAGCCATTTCCATCCTTTTTGCAAAGTCAACTACCATCTGTCCTTCTGTGTTCCTCTCCTGGATACCAAACCTGCCCATCACCTCCTCATCACCTCTTTTTCCTGCACCAACATGTCCATTGAATTCTGCACCAATGACAACTCACTTCTAGGTATGCTCTGCATCACTTCATCAAAGTCCAGCCAGAATTTTTCCTTCTCCTCCATCTCACATCCTACCTGTGGAGTATACCCACTAACAACATTGAACATCCCACGTTCTATTTCTAACTTCAGACTCATTACTCTATCCGACACTCTTTTTACCTCCAGGACATTCTTAACAAACTCCTCCTTCAAGATAACTCCTACTCCATTTCTCTTCACATCTACACCATGATAGAACAACTTGAACCCTGCTCCTAAACATCTAGCCTTGCTACCGTTCCACCTGGTCTACTTTCCTCCTCTGCATCATGTCAACCAACTCTCAATCTTTTCCTGTCATAGTTCCAACATTCACATCCCTACTCTCAGTCCTATGCTCTTGGTGTTCCTCTTCTCTCTCTTCGTGCGAACACACGTTCCTCCTCTCCTTCTTCGACCAACAGTAGTCCAATTTCCACCGGCGCCCTGTAGGTCAACAGCGCCAATGGCGGTCGTTGTTAACCCGGGCCTCAACCGATCCGGTATGGAAATCATAGGTTTGATTCGCATCTTTGATTTGGCAAAAGTTTTACACCGGATGCCCTTCCTGATGCAACCCTCTGTATTTATCTGGGTTTAGGACCGGCACAATAAGATTACATATTACATATTATTTTTATCAAAATGTTAAAGCCTGCCAGTTATGTTAAGGCAGCCTGAACACTCAAAGAACACCACATTCAAAATCTGGATGACCAATGTAATCTGCAGTTCTGTAGTCTGTAGTGTATAGTTTTGCAGTGTAAAAATAAACTGTAAATTTTTTGATAATATGATATATGTTAATGTTTACCATATGTGAATATGTATATTTCATATGTTGCATATATTAATATGTATGTATATTATTTAAGTATTTATGTAACCCCCACCCCCCGTCTGCAAGGATACTTAATACCGGAGATGCTTGAATTTTTTCTATTAACTCTTTTTCTGTGACTTCAGCCAAACTATCCAAAAGTTGGCTTTCTGTGAAGTACAAGTCATAAGACACATTTTGTTGTTTAAGGAGATCCTCATCAGGTACACCAATGTCAGTTCAATGATAGTTTTAAACCTGTTGAAGGGTATATCTTCAGCAGCCATGCATTTCACAACCTGCATTTCATAAAATGTTTTGTGCATAACATTGAATTGTGTTGTGTGCATACCTCGCAATCCAGTGGTACTTCTATTTACGAAATTAATTGGTTCCGGAAGAAATTACGTAAATAGAGATGCGTTTTCCATGCAAATGTCCTAATCCATTCCAAGCCCACAAAAATTCAGACAAAAATATTTTTTAAAGCATAAAAATGCATCAAAACATGTAACAGGGGCGGCAGTGGCTCAGTGGTAAAGCAGGCGGTAGAGCGGGTCGTCCTATGATTTCAAGATCGGCGGTTCGATTCCCCCTCCCGCCCAAAAAAATACCCGGAGGTGAGCTGACAGTGGGAGCTGTCAGCTCACCTTTGGAGCACTGCCGAGGCGCCCTTGAGCAAGGTGCCATCCCCTTTACAAATTGCTCATTTAAGGCGCACCAAGATGGAGCTGCCTGCCACTCTACCTCCCTTGCATGCCTACAGGCCCCCTTGTGTATGTGTGTGTGTGCTACAGGGGCCTGTACACACTAATATATATATATATATATATATATATATATATATATATATATATATATATATATATATATATATATATATATATATATATATATATATATGCTGCTAAGGGATGGGACGCACCCAGAATGGTCTACTGAAGGCAGGACAGTCCTGATCATGAAAGACCCACAGAAGGAATCTACCCCATCCAACTACCGGCCAATAACCTGTCTCAGTACAACATGGAAGCTCCTGTCAGGCATCATGGCAGCTAAGATGAGTAGGCACATGGATCAATATATGAGTGGGACACAGAAAGGAATTGGTAATAACACCAGGGGAGCCAAGCACCAGCTACTGGTGGACAGAGCAGTACACAGAGACTGTAAGAATAGGCAGACCAACTTGTGCACCGCCTGGATTGACTACCAGAAAGCCTATGACTCAATGCCACACACGTGGATACTGGAATGTCTGGAACTGTACAAGATCAACAGGACACTAAGAGCCTTCATCAAGAACTCAATGGGGAAGTGGAAGACAACCCTGGAGACTAACTACAAGCCAATTGCCCAAGTTAACATCAAGTGCGGCATATACCAAGGGGATGCACTATCACCACTGCTGTTCTGCATAGGCCTCAACCCCCTCAGTCACATCATCACAAAGAGTGGCTACGGATACCAATTCCGAAGCGGGACAACAATCAGCCATCTCCTCTACATGGATGAAGTCAAGCTGTATGCCAGGAATGAGCGAGAAATTGACTCACTGATCCACACCACCAGGATCTACTGCGACGACATAGGGATGTCATTCGGATTAGACAAATGTGGCCGGATGGTATCAAGAAGAGGCAAGATGATCAGAACTGAAGGGGTCAACCTACCAGGGGATCATAAGCTAGCCAAAGGAGGAGATAGAAGCCACAGATATCAAGACTAGAAAGCTCCTCACCATGCATGGAGGGTTTCACCCCAAGTCCAGCATCCTGAGGCTGTACACTAAGCAGAAAGAGGGAGGCCGAGGACTAGTGAGCATCAGGGCCACTGTCCAGGATGAGACATCAAAAATCCAAGAGTACATCAGGAAGATGGCCCCAACAGATAAGCTGCTCAGTGAATGCCTTAGACAGCAGAAGCCTGAGGAGGAAGAGGAGGAGGAGGAGACAACATGGAGGGACAAGCCCCTACATGGCATGTACCACCGTCAGATAGAGGAAGTGGCTGATATCAAGAAGACCTACCAATGGCTGAATAAAGCTGGACTGACAGACAGCACAGAGGCACTGATCATGGCAGCACAAGAACAGGCCCTAAGTACAAGGGCAATAGAGGCCAATATCTACCACAGTAGATCTGACCCAAGGTGCAGGCTATGTAAAGAAGCCCCAGAGTCAGTCCAGCATGTGGTAGCAGGGTGTAAGATGCTCGCCAGCTCAGCATACATGGAAAGGCACAACCAAGTAGCTGTGATAGTGTACAGGAACATCTGTACCCGGTATGGACTAGAAGTACCCAAATCCCAATGGGACATACCACCGAAGGTGGTTGAGAACGGCAAGGCTAAGATCCTGTGGGACTTAAGCTTCCAGACCGACAAACAGCTACTGGCTAACAAACCGGACATAGTGGTGATGGACAAAGAGCAGAAGAGAGCAGTGGTGAACATCAGGAAGAAGGAACACGAAAAGATTGAGAAATATCAAGGGTTGAAAGAACAGCTGGAACAGATGTGGAAGGTTAAGGTTAATGTGGTCCCCGTGGTAGTAGGAGCACTTGGGGCAGTGACCCCCAAACTGGAAGAGTGGCTCCAGCAGATTCCTGGAACAACATCTGAAGCCTCAGTCCAGAAGAGCGCAGTCCTAGGAACAGCTAAGATACTGCGCAGAACCCTCAGACTCCCAGGCCTCTGGTAGAGGACCCGAGCTTGAGGATGACACACAGATACCACCCTGAAAGGGTGAGAGGGACACACATATATATATATATATATATATATATATATATATATATATATATATATATATATATATATATATATATATATATATATATATATGCATGCATTTGAATCATTAGCTAGAGTGTGCATTCTTAATTTCCCTTTGGGAATCAAAACAGTGTATAAAATTTAAAAAAAAAAATACATGTTACGATTAGATTATTACACATTAAATAAATGCATAATGTAAAAAACAAGTTATTTAATAGAGTAGAAAATAGAGTAAAGAATAATAATGATGGTCATTTACTTTTTAACAGCTGTCCCCATTTTTGGTTCATGCGCTCCTATCTCACAATGTCAAACAACAGAGTGAATTCCAGTCCTCCTTTTGAACTTCTCCAACTATTCAAGCGATGTCTTAAACTCCTTAAACTTCCTTTTGTTTTAATAACGTGGCGATTGTAGATGCATTTCGGCCATATTCTTTGGCGAGATCAACCAAACACATCCCTTTTTGATGCTTTTCTATCATCTCTTGCTTTGTATGTATGGACAAAAAAATTCTTCTTCGTCTTTTCTTTTCCTCTTTTCTCCTTCACTTTCTTGGGGTACATAGCGAATATGTGCTGAAAAAGTTATATTTGCGCATGTTTGGCATCCCTCTTAGCCAATGGGATGCCAGGAAGATACGTAATAGGTAATAGCCAATGGCAGAGCAGTTATGAGAATGTTGCTTCCAGGAACCTGTGGGAGATTCGAGTATCAGCCGATACTGTGTTTTCACATTACGTAAGTCGAAATTTCTTTCGTAAGTAGAGGTAATTTAATTTAAATTTAATTTTATACTGTTGTATATATATATATATATAATTTATTTTTTTATACTGTTTTTATATTTTAATTCAATTTTATACTGTTTAGATTTTATTTTATACTGTTTATATTTTAATACTGTAATATTTTTAAATTTTATACTGTTTATATTTTTAGTTATAGTTTAGTATATAAGTCCTGTTAGTGCTGCATGTGCCTGTCTGTTAGTGTAATGTATGTCTTGTGGTATGTCCTGTGATGTCAGTGTTTCCTTTTCTCCTGGTGTTTATCCAGTATTATTTGTTAAGTAATGCCTGAGCAGTGGATATATGCAATTTCCTCCGGGATTAATAAAGTATCTATCTATCTATCTATCTATCTATCTATCTATCTATCTATCTATCTATCTATCTATCTATCTATCTATCTAATATTTTCCTGCTGAGAAATTTCATAAGTAGAACATTTCGTAAGTAGAGACATTTGTAAGTAGAGGTATCACTGTACATGTAGTTTCTCCATAGCTATCAACGTGCCTCACCCATGGAAACAACATGGACACAAATTCTCGGATTTTGCTTATCTTATTCTGCCTCTTCATTCTTACTGTACACAGAAATATCTGTTTCTTTGTATTCATAAATTTCTGATTGATTTTTATCCAAAAAAACACTGACTGTCTTTTTTTTTTTTTTTTTTTGAGGAATGGTGATAATGTAAGATTAATTTGTCGGTCTCTCTCACTGCTGCATGTAAAATGAGCAGACGTCGTTGCCGTTACTCTTGATGCAGGTTGATTTTAATGGGGCTGAATCTCGCAAGTGAGTCTCGCGCGAGACATAAAGGTGATTTCCGGGTTCGAAATTTAAGTGGAGAAATGGATAAATTGTGAATATTTGTTGTTGAATGGAAGTGCAATTTTTGCCAATATTATATCGTGGAAAAAGGTAGCATCGATTTTTTTTTTATCATCAGCATTTAAAGCTTGCATCCCCATCAAATGTTGTGCGTCAAAGACGCAAGGACGCACGCAAACGAGAACACTGTATCTATATGTATCTATATCTCCCCATCTACGTATATATTTGAATAACCTCACTTGAAAACCTCACAGTGTCACGCTTTAACTCCACCTTCTCTAGCGCCCTACCAATCACAGCGCATCTGCCAGAAGGAATCAAGTGAACAAGAGCGCCAAAGAGCATCGTGGAATTAAATTAACAATTGCCACCACAAAAAGTAGTCTATTTTCTGTTTAATGTCCGTTTACATATAATGCAAACATGCTGTACACGTTGTGAGCGACGAACCCATCACAAGAACACCTGGCCCTTGTTTTCTTGTGAGGACAAAGAATAAAAGGGTAACGAAGTCTGATATTATTGTGTTATTGTGGAATTTCCATGGCTTCATGCGAGTATATATATATATATATATATACACTAGCAGGCATCACAGTAAGCTGCATGGATGCAGTTGTCGAGTCTTCCCGCTGTACGAAAAGATGATGTTGATGTCTTGTAGGACCTGTGCACTGGTTTGTCCATTGATCCATTGAAAACCTGTCTTGTGACCCCACTATTGTTGATGAAAATCTCAGAAAGTTCCTTTCATCTTGAATTGACATGTGTTTTTATTGCATATGACACAACGCAAGAACACAACGTAAGAAATCTGTGTAAGAAATATCGTAATATGCAGTAACACTTAGATTCACGCACAGGATTTTTCACAGTCTCAGTTCTGCTTTGCTTGGACATTACTCTATCCTGCCAAATATCCAAGGACTTCTTATTGCATGTAAAACGTATGCACCTCTCGAATATCACCTGAGAATCTATCATGAATTTGGATTCCTAAATTATTGATGAGAAAACACTGTCAGGCAATGCGCAGCTGGGTTTGGAATGAAAACTTGTCATGACCGATACAGGAGCGGAGACCAGAGGCCTGTACCATAAAGCTTGATGAACCTAGCCGGGTTTCCTCTTACTTATCTGGCTTCACTTACCGAGAAATCTGCCCTCCGGATTTTCGGTACCATAAAGCCGGCTATCAACTCACTAATGCAATTCAGGCATGTCCACTCGAGATCTGTGCGCGCTCACATAAAAAGGGCAGAGTTTGCTGCATGCGACAATCGCAAACGTGCAACAAACCGGCCCGAGCCACATATTTCACAATGGAGGAGCAAACAATAATTAATAAATACGAGCAATACAAATCAATAATCCAGGCAAAAAGCAACACAGTTGCAGCTGCCAATGGCACAAGGATCGCTGGCACAAAATCGCCGACTGTGTCAATGCGGAAGTTAGTGCCATTATAATATTACTTCCCCACTATGACTGCACTTGTATATCTGACTACAGTAAAATTTGTGTGTTCCATAAATGTGTGTGTGTACGACATACTGTATTTCATTATGGCATGTGATTGTAGCCCCCGCGACTTTATGAATAGCTCTACATACTGTGTTCTTCCCGAGGTTTTCGGCATCGCCAACAGAATACATAAAAGTACCTATGAATGAAGCAACCAGAACAGTCTAATAATCCTCAGACCGGTCCGAATCCAGGCCACCATCGTCATCCTGCCGAGAATCCCTTGGACCCGTGGAGGTAGGAATGGCAGGAACCGGTGGATCGCGGCCAGCCCCCCTCAGGGGGCCCCGTCGAACAGCAGGCTGGTCAGGGTGCAGGCGGTGGAACTCACTGATGATAGTCCTGTCCAGGATCCGCCTTGCAGGGACCCATGTCCTCTCCTTAGGACCATAACCCTCTCAGTCCACGAGGTACTGTACACCCCTTCCTCACCAACGGGACTTCAAGAGACGACGGACGGAGTAGTCAGGCCCGTCCTCCAGCAGACAAGGGGGGGGGGGGAGCTGCAGGATCCAGTGGACTCTCGTGGACTGGCCTGACCTTGGAGACATGGAAGGTCAGGTGCACTGTCATGGTCGGGGGGAGCTGGAGCCGGACGGCAGTCGGAGAGATGACCCGCTGGATAGGGAATGGACCGATGAACTGTGGAGCCAACTTGCGGGACTCCACCTGGAGTGGTAGGTCCCTGGTGGAGAGCCAGACCTTCTGGCCCTCTCGGTAGGCAGATGCGGGGGTTCTCCGGCGGTTGGCTCCCGTAGCTTAGCTGGCCGATGACCTCAGCAGGGCGGAGCAGGCGCGGACCCAGGTGTGGCGACATCGTTGGGCGTAGGCGAATGCTGACGGGCAGGTAACCTCTCCCTCCTGGCTGGAGAACAGCGGTGGTTGGTACCCATACACACACTGGAATGGGGAGAGTCCGGTGGCAGAGCTGGTGAGAGAGTTGTGGGCGTACTCCACCCACAGGAGTTGGTCGTGCAAGGAGCGTTGGTTCAGCGACGCCATGAACCGAAGCATCTTCTCTAGCTCCTGGTTAGCCCTCTCTGACTGGCCATTGGACTGGGGATGGAAACCGGAGGTGAGATTAACTGTGGCCCCCAGCTGCTGACAAAACTGTTTCCAGAAAGCGGAGACAAATTGCGCCCCACGGTCTGACACTACATCTTTAGGAAGACAATGTAGTCGGAAGATGTGCAGGAGGACCAGTTGGGCAGTCTCTTTTGCCGATGGCAATTTGGGCAGGGGAATAAAATGTGCCATTTTACTGAACCGGTCAACCACCGTGAGGATGGTGGTCATGCCGTTAGAGGGTGGAAGTCCTGTAACAAAGTCCAGGGCGATATGGGACCATGGGCACCGGCAGGGGTTGTAAAAGTCCAGCTGGGGGGCGACACACAGATTTATTCTGGGTACAAATAGGGCAGGCTCGTACATAGTCCAGGACATCCTTCTTCAGGCTGGGCCATCAGAATTTTTGGCTGACCAGAGAGGCTGTACGAGTGGAGCCGGGGTGACAGGCTAGATGGGATTCGTGACCCCATTGGATGACTGGAGTCCTCAGGTCCTCTGGCACGAACAAGCAGTCAGCGGGGCAGGCGCTGGGTCCGGACTGATCACGAATGGCCTCTCTCACCCTTTCATCCCAGGTCAGGGCAGCAACCACATAGGGGCCAGGAAGAATGAGTGCACCGTCTTTGGGCGAGGCATCATCCACCGCAAACTGGTGGGAAAGTGCGTTATGCTTAACGTTGCGAGAACCAGGGAGGTATGACAAGGATAAGTTGAACCTGGTGAAAAATAAGGCCTACCGGGCCTGTCTGGGATTGAGTCTCTTCGCCGAACGAATATATTCCAGATTTTTATGATCTATCCATATCAGGAATGGGACGGAACCGCCCTCAGCCAGTGACGCCATTCCTCCAGAGCCAGTTTTACCGCCAGCAGTTCTCGGTTCCCGATGTCGTAGTTGCGCTCAGCTGGCGACAATCGACGGAAGAAAAATGCACAGGGGTGAAGCTTCTCGTCCTCTGTCGACCTTTGGGACAACACCGCTCCCACCCCCATATCAGAAGCATCCACCTCCATGACGAACTGGCGTTCAGAGTCTGGCATGTGGAGGATGGGCGCAGAGGAGAAACGGGTCCGGAGAGCGTTAAACGCCGTATCAGCCGCAGGGGTCCAGGAAAACAGCTGTCTGGTACTGGTGAGCGCGGTGAGAGGGGCTGCAATGGAACTACAATCCCGGATGAAGCGTCTATAGAAGTTTGCAAACCCCGGGAACTGCTGGAGCTTCTTACAGGTATCCGGACTTGGCCAAGAGGTCACTGCAGAGACCTTGGCTGGGTCCACTTGTATATTCCCTTCTGCAATGGCATAGCCCAGGAAGGAAGTGGATTTGACATGGAACTCACATTTTTCCGCCTTAACAAAGAATGAGTTCTCGAGCAGACAACAGAGCACAAGAGACATATCCGCCTGGTGCTCAGAGTACGGGAAAAAATCAGAATGTCATCCAGGTAAACAAACACAAATTTATTCAACATGTCCCTCAGAATGTCGTTGATCAGAGCCTGGAAGACCGCCGGTGCATTTGTAAGTCCGAACGGCATCACCAGGTATTCATAATGTCCAGTGGGGGTGTTAAACGCCGTCTTCCACTCGTCCCCCTCCCGGATCCGGACCAAGTGGTAGGCGTTGCGTAAGTCCAATTTAGTGAAGACCGTGGCCCCCTTGAGGAGTTCAAAAGCAGAGGAAAGCAGAGGAAGATGGTACCAGTTCTTGACCGTGATCTCACTCAGTCCCCGGTAATCAATGCAGGGACGGAGCGAACCATCCTTCTTCCCCACGAAGAAGAACTCCGCACCAGCGGGAGAGGACGACAGCCAGAGGATGCCTGCAGCCAAGGAGTCATTAATATAATCCTCCATAGACTTCCTTTCAGGAACGGAGAGGGAGTACAGGCGGCCCCTGGGTGGAGTGGAACCAGGAAGCAGGTCGATGGCACAGTCGTAGGGGGGGCAGAGAGGTAGCCTTGGCTTTGTTGAACACCTCTCTTAAGTCATGATAAATCTCAGGAACCTTGGAGATATCGGGGGATGGTCCAGCTGGAGGTCTGCAAGAGTCTGGTATTGCTGCCTTTAAACATGTCAGATGGCAGTCTTTACTCCACTCCAGAATGGAGCCAGTTGCCCAGTCTATATGGGGATTGTGCCGGCGGAGCCAGGGGTACCCAAGAATAATAGTCTGGCCGGGCGACCGGAGCAGATGCCATGGTGCTGGGGAAAAGCCCCGAAGCAGCTGAGGCGCTGGACTCGGGCTGCGCCGGAGACTTCCGCTGCAGCAGAGCCTGGACCTGGTCATTCTGGCGTTGGACGTGCTGGAGCAGCGCAGGCATCGCAGCGGAGGGTTCAGACGCTGGCTCCATTCTTGGTCAGATCCTTCCGTCAGGACCGAGACAGGAGCTGAGACCAGGTGCGTCTGAACTAAAGTCTTTATTCACAGCAAAGGCACACAAAGGAAGCACAGGAAAAACCGGTGCACGAGTCCAGGGAAACAGAGCGGGGCGGGCAGCGTGCAGACACGGGAGGATACAGACAGGACTTACAGACAGAGTTTGTGGTCGGGGACAAAGCAGAGTTCTGATACGGGTCCAGGCAAGCAGGTCGGGGTCCAAATACAATCCGGGGTCAAGGCAGGGGTCAGGATGAACTGGCAACAAATACGGCATCAACACAGAGGATCTGACACTGGGTCCGTGTTCAGGCCGGGTCTTTAAAGTTAGTGACTAGGGGTAAAACGGTGGCAGGTGTGTCCTGGGATGATTGGACATAGGTGTGGGATCTGCGCCACGGGAAACCCAGCACGAGGCTGGGGGCGGACCCCGAGCCGGGTCGTGACAAAACTTCAGAAAAAAAAAAAAAGTCACCCTGACTCTAAATCTTACAGCCAGATACCTTTCCAAGAATGTAACTAAAAAAGGAAAAACCCAAGCCAGCCGCTGTCTTTTTGAGTCATGTTTATTAATGCTGATCATTACATGTGAAACTGCAGATTGTGTACATAAATTAACAGCTCACCCAGCAACCGTCTCGTAAACAGCACTGTGATGCATAGCCACACCATATGCCGGCAATGTCGATGGCTGAATCAGCGAGGGAGGTGTAATGAATGTGACAGATAAAGGTGGAGAAGGTATTCAGGTCATGGTGTGCGCATCAGGGCCAGCTCCTTGCAAGCATCTCTCCTTTAACATGTGGCGGAATATATTTGCTTAATGAAAGAGCAAGGCATGCACTGCCACTGACTGAATTTGCCATTGGTCACAAGCTCTGTATATGCTGAAGAATGATAAAGTAGTGTCTCTCTGGCAAAACTAAGGTTACATTAAAGGGTATGAGCTAATATAATTGACATCATATAAGTAATCTCACACGTCTAGGACACAAGCTTTATATTAATCAGAGGAGCATTTATTTTTCATTTTCCCAGCTCCCACAAAATGTAATCATGACAGGGTAAACCACTTACCACAGTTGCTTGCTTTATTCTAAAGCAGTTTGTGTTAATGGTGGCACATATTGAAAGAGCCTTCACTAAATGGTTATGAAATGTTTAGTAAGTGTTTAAAACTGTCTGCGATTTAGCTTTGCAAGAAATCCACAGGAAGAAAAAAAAGGCATTTAAACTTACTGTGAACTCTCTATCATCGCTTCTTGTATAAGACACTGGCCAAAAAAGGAGATATACGTTGTCCTCAGTTTTTACAACCTAGAGATCATGTACATAAAAAGTAATGAAAGTCTGATACTACCATAAAGAAAAAGTAATATTTTTGGCCATGTAACACAATGCACCTTTTATGAGAGTATTTTTGTGTCTAGAGAAACGATTAAGTGTCATTGTTGAAAAAAATCAATTTTCTCCACAGTAATCCTTTCAGAGAAAAATGTGTGACATCTATATATTTCAAACTCACAGCTTTGAGGGAAAGCGACAGTATAATGCATTGCTTGGCCAACACAGCTTGACATTGCAATCCCCTTGCTGTCCAGTCCTAAATTCCCCCAGCCAAGTTTTCCCAAATCAAAAAGTAGAGCATTTTTTACAAGACAGCACTTTGATCCTGAAATTTACAAGGTTCAAAAGCTGCATAAAAAGGTGTTACATTCCCTTTGAAGTGGCACATATTTTTAGGTAAGATTTGACTTCTTATATTTGAGACTTACATACTTTCAACAGCAAAGTTATTTTTGCATCAACTATTTTTGATGACCAAATTTGGTGCATTTGGCTGCATGTCTCTATCATCTGGGAACAAGCAAAAATATCAATGGTCGTCATGAATTTGGCACAGGGAATACACGACTCAAATGCAATACAAAGACCGGTTGAAATCCAAAAGATAGGTTTATTACTAGTCAGAGGCTGGTACATAGCAACAGTGTTCATTTTACTGCAAGAAAGTAGTGTATCCCTGGGATGTGCTGCAACAAAAATTTGGGCATCCCAGCATGACGTTTATGCATCCCAAAAGTAACAGAATATACGGTAAAAGCCATATGCAAGGATTGAGTTTAGCCAATATAAAAACTAAACAAACTGTTAATTTTAAATATCTTATTAATAATGTCATAACTGTTTATTGAGTAAGAAGAAAAAAAACAATAAATTACATATTATTTTTTTTATCAAAATGTTAAAGCCTGGCTGTTATTCTTTAAAAAATATTGTATCAGGGTAAACTATTTGAGCATGGAGAACTAACCCCTTTACATTTGATACGTCTGTTGACTCGTCTGCAAGGATGCTTAATACCGGAGATGCCTGAATTTTTTTCTATTAACTCTTTCTCTGTGACTTTGCCAAACTATCCAAAAGTGGGCTTTCTGTGAAATACAAGTCATAATGCAAGTTTTGTTTTTTAAGGAGATCCTCATCAGGTACACCAATGTCATGCATAAGTTCAATGATAGTTTTAAACTTGTTGAAGGGTATATCTTCAACAGTAATGCATTTCACAACCTTTAAAATGTTTTGTGCATAACATTGAATTGTATTGTGTGCATACCTCGCAATACATGTAGTTTCTCCATAGCTGTCAACGTGCCTCACCCATGCAAACAATTGCGTCCATTGGTATACAAATGCTCAGATTTTGTTGGTTTTTGCTTGTCTTCTTCTTCCCCTTCATTCTGTGTGTCCACAGAAATATCTGTTTCTTTGTCTTCATAAATTTCTGATTGATTTTTATCCAAAAAAACACTGATTGTCATTTGTTTTGTTTTTTTGGAAGCATGGTGATAATGTAAGATTATTTTGTCGCTCTCTCATTGCTGCATGTAAAATGAGCAGACGTCGTGTTGCCGTTACTCTCGATGCAGGTTGATTTTAACGGGGCTGAATCCCGCAGGTGAGACTCGCTCAAGACATAAAGGTAATTTCCGGGTTCGAAATTTAAGTGGAGAAATGGATAAGTTGTGAATATTTTTTGTTGAATGGAAGTGCATTTTTTGCCAATATTATATCGCGGAAAAAGATGGCATCAATTATTTTCATCGTCAGCACGCTGTCTGACGATCGTGTGTCCCCGTCAAAAGTTGTGTGTCAAAGACGCAAGGACGCACGCAAACGATAACACTGCAGCAAAACAATCAAAACCATGCAGAGGTGTCCAAAACTTAAGGCAAAGGCAACGTCAGCAAACAGGCAAGGATGATATACCCAAAGACTATGACTAGACAATAACTGAGAGCAAACGCTGGGACGTGATCTAAGAGCTACAACAAAAACTGATAATGAGACAAGAAACAAAGGGGGAATATAAGCAGGACTAATGGGGAGCAGGTACAAGAAACACATTCAGAAATCAGGTGAACACAGCTGAGGATAGGGCGGGGCAGTCAGGAACAAACAGTGAAACACGACAATGATAGAAAAGGATAATTTTATTTATGATTTCCCTGGAGCACTTAATGAGCTTGTACCTGTAAATAAATTTTCCTCTCCAAGTAAATAGTCTTAATGAACTTTCAATACATATGTAGTTTGCAGGAGGTTGGCACAATTCTAACAAATCATATTCATGTCCTTTCAAGTTTCAAGTTTCAAGTTTATTTTTATATAGCCCAGCTTCACAAACAATGTCTCAAAGGGCTTTACAATCTGCACATGGACGATATCCCTCTGACCTTTGTGCACTGCGAGCAGTACGACCCTCACATCGGATAAGGAACAACTCCCCCCAATACCCTTTTAACAGGGGAAAAAATGGATGGGAGGAACCTCAGGAAGACTGCAGAGGAGGGACTCCTCTTCCAGGAGTGGACAGGCGAAGTAATAGATATCGCATGTACAGATTAACAACACAATAATAATAACAATGACAATAACAATAATAAATGTATGACAAAGGCTAGCTGATCAATCCAGTAGAGTGAGTCACCACCAGCCGATGAAGCATACAGAGGTCACCGATTGCCGAGGAGCCACCACTCTGAGGACAAACCAAACAGTGCCTAAGTCATTGATCTCAAAAAAGTTATAGTTTAAGATTACTCTGCCAAAACCCCAAAACCGCAGCAGAACCAAATGAGGCAGAACCAGTACTCTCCTAGTGGATGGTGAAACAGGAACATTGTGCAGCTTGTGCTATCGCCAGCCACGGAAGCAGACAGAGGTAGCCGATTGCCGATGATCCACCACACAAAGGCCTGAGAGAGAGAACAGGAGAAGGAGGGAGAGAGACAGAGAGAGCATGGGCGAGAGTGGTGTTAGAGGGACCAGAATAGCAGAGGATTAATGGGAGGCAGGGGCCTAACTAAGAAATCCTATGGCTCGTCGGCAGGACTAGGCTAAACCTAAACATTGAGACTGCCATCCCGGATATTACTTATATGTTAGGTAGAACAGATATGTTTTGAGTCTATATTTAAAGACATCTACGGATTTAGACTATCTAATACCTATAGGGAGGTTACTCCACAAGAAAGGGGCACAATAGGAGAAGGCCCTCTGGCCAGCTGACTTCTTTTTAACTCTATGAACACACAAGAGACCTGTATTCTCAGAGCGGAGAGCCCTAATCGGCGTGTAAGGTTTAACAAGATCAGACAGATAGGTTGGAGCAAGCCCATTAATGCTTTTGTATATCAATAAGAGTACCTTAAAATCGGATCTAACATGAATCGGGAGCCAATGTAATGCAGCTAATACTGGGGTGATATGGTCAAATTTCCTAGTTTTAGTTAAAATTCTTGCTGCTGTGTTCTGAACCATCTGAAGGTCCCTAGTACTAGACCGAGGCAACCCTGATAACAGAACATTACAATAATCAAGTCCCAAATGCTCCAAGTAAATTTGGTGATATTACCACTGACTTTAACGTATATGCCTATCAAAATGATGGATAAACTTTTTTTTTTTTTTAAATGGTCAGTTTATTATAAGACAATCCTATTTTTTAAGATTTTGACAGATTGACACCAGGAAGACAGAGATTTTCCTCAATAATAATGATTTTAAGATAAATCCTAATTAGATAATAGTGCTTTTTACTTATTTTATATTGAAATGTTAAAGTAGGTTGGCTTACATGTCATGGGAGCTGCGGTTTGTCTGGTTATCCCTTCAGTTTTAAAGGAATTTCGCTTATTCAGCAGGGAGTGTGTCCTCCAATGTAGCCGCAAGAGGACACAAGCCAGTCTGTTATTGTGCCAGTCCCAAGCCTAGCTAAATACAGAGGGTTTCGTCAGGAAGGGCATCCGGAGTAAAACTTTTGCCAAATCAAACATGCGAATAAAAACCTATGACTTCCATACCGGATCGGGGCCCGGGTTACTGGGTGGTCAGGACATGCTGGACATGCAGGACATACTGGACAACTACAGCTAATGTGGTCAGGCTGACAGGTAGGAGACTACTTGGTGTGCCATCTGGAAGGAAAGTAGATAAGGAGACTTGGTGGTGGAATGAGAAGGTACAGGAGTGTATACAGAGAAAGAGGTTAGTTAAGAAGAAGTGGGACACTGAGAGGACTGAGAAGAGTAGACAGGAGTACAGGGAGATGCAGCGTAAGGTGAAGGTAGAGGTAGCAAAGGCCAAACAAGAAGCTTATAATGACTTGTATGCTAGGTGGGACACTAAGGAGGGAGAGACTGATCTATACAGGTCAGGAGGACAGAGAGACAGAGATGGGAAGGTCGTGCAGCAGGTTAGGGTGATTAAGGACAGGGATTGAAGTCTATTGACAGGTGCCAGTAGTGTGATGGGAACATGGAAAGAATACTTTAAAGAGTTGATGAACATGGAAAATGACAGAGAACAAAGACCAGAAGAGGTGTTATGGACCAGGAAGTAGCAAAGATTAGTCAGGATGAGGTGAGGAGGGCATTGAAGAGGATGAAGAGTGGAAAGGCACTCGGTCCTGATGATATACCTGTGGAGGTATGGAAGAGTCTAGGAGAGGTGGCAGTAGAGTTTCTGACTGGGTTGTTCAACAGGATCTTAGATAGTGAGAAGATGCCTGAGGAATGGACAAGATGTGTTTTGGTGCCCATTTTTAAGAACAAGGGAGATGTGCAGAGTTTTGGTAACTACAGAGGAATAAAGCTGATGAGCAATGAAGTTATGGGAAAGAGTATTGGAAGCTAGACTAAGGGCAGAAGTTAGCATTTGTGAGTAGCAGTATGGTTTCATGCCAAAAAAAGTACTACACAAGCAGTATTTGCTTTGAGGATGTTGAAAGAGAAGTACAGAGAAGGCCAAAAGGAGCTGCATTGTCTTTTTGTAGATCAGGAGAAAGCTTATGACAGGAAGTCTGGAGTAGCAGAGAAGTATTTTAGAGCGGTGTAGGACATGTATGAGGACTGTAAGACAGTGGTGAGGTGTGCTGTAGGTGAGACAGAGGAGTTCAAGGTGGAAGTGGGACTGTATCAGGGATCAGCTCTGACCCCCCTCTTGTTTGCTATATGGTGATGGACAGGCTGACAGACGAGGTTAGCCAGGAATCTCCATGGACTATGATGTTTGCAGATGACATTGTGAGCAGTGAGAGCAGGGAACAGGTGGAAGAGAAGCTAGAGAGATGGAGGTTTGTCCTGGTGGAATGAAGGTTAGCCGCAGTAAGACATGTGTGTACATGTGTGTGAATGAGAGGGAGGTTACAGGGAGAAGAGATCAAGAAGTTGGAGGATTTTAAGTACTTAGGGTCAGCAGTCCAGAGCAATGGAGAGTGTGGAAAAGAGGTGAAGAAGCATGTACAGGCAGGATGGTACGGATAGAGGACAGTGTCAGGTGTGATGTGTGACAGAAGAGTGTCAGCTAAAATGAAAGGAAAGGTGTACAAAACTGGTGAGACCGGTGATGTTGTTTGGTCTAGAGACAGTGTCACCGAGGAAAAGACAGGAGACAGAGCTGGAGGTTGCAGAAATGAAGATGCCGAGGTTCTCTTTGGGAGTGACCAGGATAGATAGGATCAGGAATGAGTACATCAGAGGGACAGCACATGTTAAAGGTTTTGGATATAAAGTCAGAGAGGCCAGACTGAGATGGTTTGGACCTGTCCAGAGGAGAGATAGTGAATATATTGGTAGAAGGATACTGAGTTTTGAACTGCTAGGCAGGAGGCCTAGAGAAAGACCAAAGAGGAGGTTTATGGATGTAGTGAAAGAGGACACAAAGGTAGTTGGTGTGAGAGAAGAGGATGCAGAAGACAGGGTTAGATGGAGGCACCTGATTTGCTGTGGCGACCCCTGAAGGGAAAAGGCGAAAGGAAGAGCAGGGAGTGTGTCTTCCACTGAGCAGTAAGTCTCTAATGATCTCTCAGTGGAGTCTCCAGTCATACTTCTCATTATGAAATAGCAGTGCCTACTCACTTCTACACTGGCACACTTAAAGGATGTTCAATAGAGAATATTTTTGCTGGATTCCTTATCTGTGAAACCAAAGAAACAAAGAGCAAAGGAAGAGTAAAACAAGTTTATATGCTGTGGGATGACAATCTCCAAGTGTGTATTTATATGCATTTTCAACAGTTACATTGAGTGGGTAATAGTATAATTACTGGATAATGGAGATGATCTTCAGTCAAACCAACATATTGTCATTAGGAAATGGATATTGTTATTTTGTCTTTTGTCCTGAGGTAACAATGCAGTGCTTCAAATTTTATTTATCAGCTGGAGTCACGCATGGTAGTCTCACTGCAATCGCCATGACTAAGTGTTCTTCATCATTCCTTTATGGTCTAAATGTTTACATGCAAACAAAGATAGCATCTGCAAGAAACAAAAATGTTACACCTTGTCAGGCAGACAAAGCCTTTCTCTTATGTCTACATATTCTCCGTCTGCAAACCATTCTGATTATTCCACTAACTGGCCGAGTGTAAATGATGACCTGGAACACAAAACTGTCAGCAGTAGAAGTCTCCATCCATCTGATATGTCTTTTTATGTAATATTTAAAACAATGGTCTGCCCACTAAAAAATGTAGAATACAACTCTGTATAATAGTGGTGTCAAATATAGATATTTGACACCACTATTATACTGGCGTTGTGCCCAGAGTTTCCCCCGCCACACGCCCCCAGTCAGCTGGAATAGGCTCCAGCTCCCTGTGACATACTACAGTGGATGAAGCGGTAAGAAGATGAATGAATTAACGAATGAATGAACTCCTCCTTTTTCCACCATATTAAAATATATTATATTATTAGTAGCCTGCAACTATTGAAACATCAATCAAAACTGTTGCTGGGCCATTCATCTTTTCTTGACCAGCGCAATGCTAAGAAGGACATTTTATTTATTTATTTTTTATCCTTAAAGTTTTGTAAACCAAATTACAAGGTTATTATTCTTTGACCATGGTCACTGTAGTACAACACTGGTATTCATTCTGAAATCTTCTTTGCAGCACAAAGTCACTCTATTTTTTTTTTCCCACCAAGGCCAATTCACCTTGACATGCATTTGAAACACTAAAAGAGTGGAGCTGCTGCTCTGGTGTGGACCCAACATCTCAGAGCAAAACAACTTAACAGTCTATTCACATGCTGATGTGTGACCTTGTTTTCATGTCCTCAGAAGCCCCAAAATAAAGCTGGAATTTCACCTAAATGCCAAAGACATCACAGTATTTTCTGCACTATAAGGCGCACCTAAAAGCCTTTAATTTTCTCAAAAACCGACAGTGCGCCTTATAATCCAGTATGCCTTATATATGAAAAAGGTTACAAATGTGCCATTCATTGAAGGTGTGCCTTATAGTGCAACGCGTCTTATAGTGTAGAAAATACTCTTCTTTTGTATTAAAAGTAGACTGACACTACTTTTTTTCTTGCCTTTGTTACAGCCCTTGCAATAGCACAGTGTTTCTACAGTTGTTCACCAGTCTTGCAAGTGGATTTAAAATAAGTTTAGAAAATTCCTCATAAACTGTATTTGTCAGTCATAATGTTATTCTACACTGGTATTCTCACATAGCGTAATCCCACCACATGGGGTGATCTGTGTCTTGCACATGCCTTGATCAGTGTTGTGTATTCCTGTCGTCTTGACATTTTCTGACCCTGCAGTCATTTACATCTCCCATCATATTTTTCATATTTACTGAATATTTCCAACATTACATATGACATTTTTATTTTTATGCATATGAACATGTAAATCATGTCATGTTTCACTGTCTGTTCCTGTCTTCCCCACCTATTGTCTGTCTTCATCTGATTCTTGATTGTCTCTCGCAACTGTGTCTAATCACTCCCCTATATTACAGCTGATATCCCCCCTTTGAGTTTTGTCCCATCACCAATTCTTTGTAGCTCGATGCTCAAGTACCAGTGTTTACCTTCAGTCATAGTCATAGTCTTTGTTTGTATAATCCTTGAATAAGTTTGTTGACCTTACCTTTTGTGTCATGTTTTGGACACCACTGCCTTCCTGTGTACTTTCCTCTTCCAAGTAACACATTTGCCTTTTGGATTTCCACTGGTTTCTGTTGTGCATTTGAGTCCTGTAGTCCCTGTGCCACGTTCATGACAGAACTAACTGGCCAGTATGGACACGTTATGGACTCAGGGACAATAGCTGGCGCAACAAGAATAGCTCAAGTCTCTATACAAAGATTTGAGAGCCCCAGCTGCTTGACATGACTCAATGATGACCTCGCTGGTTCACATTTTAGGGAATTATTCATTCACCTGCAACGCAGCACGCCGGCGACAGAGAGGCCAAACTCAGATATTCTTTCGGGCTCACCCACAGATTCACAGATTGTTGGATGGTTGCCAGTTTGTTGCAGCCCTTTGCGGAAAATGTCTGGCTGGTTTTGACTGCCTTCCTTTGTACCAACCTCTGCTTGGTAATAATCCTGTTTTTGTTGTGCATTTGAGTCCCGTATTCCCTGTGCAACATTCATGACAAATAGACAAACTAATCCTAATGTAAATTCTGAATTTAGTATTTGACAATAAAAAAATACCTTCCTCTGTGTCTGCTCCACTTATTATTTGTCCTCATCCGTCCCATCATCCATACACATACACCAAGTATTTTTTATTATGACTGTAACATGGATGAAACAATGAAACACTCTAACTTTAGGATCCATATAGACAGAATCTTTCCTTTGAATACAGTCAGTTCAGGAAAAAGATATCAGCTTTAGCAAAGTTACACTTTATCAATACGTATTGTGTACTTCATTCCAGAATGTAAATTGTCATTAGGTGCTTTAATTTACTTCCTGCTGCACTTACTTTCTGCTGTGTCAACTTACTCATGCATTTCCTCCTCATTTCTTACAATTCCCATGGTGACTTTTGACAACCTCCAGGGAGCAGCCTTAGAAAGTGAAGAGAACAAGATGAAAGAAAAAATTCTCATTGGGATGAAGTGAATTGTCTCCTTAACACGACAGGCTCACTCATTACATTACATTCCTGTCTGTTGGGTCCTCTGAGTCATTGACTCTTTACACCGGGTTTGTCCCAAAGGTGAATATTCAACATTGTAATAGTTTACAACAAGGCAGGGATGTAGGTCAGTGGTAGAGCACATGCTTCACATATGTGCTGACCCAGGTTCAGTCCCCGACATCTGCAGCCCTACGGGGGCACAAGCCAGCATCAAATGGTATGCCGATCCCAAGCCCAGGTAAATGGAGAGAGTTGTGGCAGGAAGGTCATCTGGCATAAAAAACAAATATCAGCATTCATCTAAAACAGAAAATAGGATGACATGCTGTGTTAACCTCAAACAGAATAAACCAAAAGGAAGATTTTTGTTATAGTTTAGAATGAAAACCAATGCCTTGTCAAATTCTTCTTGTTCTTTTCCTTTCGGCTTTTCCCATCAGGGGTCGCCACAGCGAATCAATTTCCTCCATCTAGCCCTGTCCTTTGAATCCTCTTCTCTCACACCAACTACCTTCATGTCTTCCCTCATTACATTCATAAACCTCCTCTTTGGTCTTCTTCTAGGCCTCGTGCCTGGCAGTTCAAAACTCAGCATCCTTCTACCAATATATTCACTATCTCTCCTCTGGACATGTCCAAACCATCTCTGTCTGGCCTCTCTAACTTTATCTCCAAAACCTCTAACATGTGCTGTCCCTCTGATGTACTCATTCCTGATCCTATCCTTCCTGGTCACTCCCAGAGAGAACCTCAGCATCTTCATCTCTGCTACCTCCAGCTCTGTCTCCTGTCTTTTCTTCAGTGACACTGTCTCTAGACCAAACAACATCGCTGGTCTCACCACAGTTTTGTACACCTTCCCTTTAATTTTAGCTGACACTCTTCTATCACACATCACACCTGACACTTTCTTCCACCCGTTCCGTCCTGCCTGTACATGCTTCTTCACCTCTTTTCCACACTCTCCATTGCTCTGGACTGTTGAGCCTAAGTACTTAAAATCCTCCACCTTCTTGATCTCTTCTCCCTGTAACCTCACTCTTCCACTTGTGTCCCTCTCATTCACACACATGTACCCTGTTTTACTCCGGCTAACCTTCATTCCTCTCCTTTCCAGGACAAACCTCCACCTCTCTAGCTTCTCCTCCACCTGTTCCCTGCTCTCACTACAGATCACAATGTCATCTGCAAACATCATAGTCCATGGAGATTCCTGTCTAACCTCATCTGTCAGCCTGTCCATCACCATAGCGAACAAGAAGGGGCTCAGAGCTGATCCCTGATACAGTCCCACCTCCACCTTGAACTCCTCTGTCACACCTACAGCACACCTCACCACTGTCTTACAGTCCTCATACATGTCCTGCACTGCTCTAACATACTTCTCTGCCACTCCAGACTTCCTCATACAATACCACAGTTCCTCTCTGGGCACCCTGTCATAAGCTTTCTCCCTATCTACAAAAACACAATGCAGCTCCCTCTGGCCTTCTCTGTACTTCTCTATCAACATCCTCAAACCAAATACTGCATCTGTAGTACTCTTTTTTGGCATGAAACCATACTGCTGCTCACAAATGTTCACTTCTGCCCTTAGTCTAGCTTCCACTACTCTCTCCCATAACTTCATTGTATGGCTCATCAGCTTTATTCCTCTGTAGTTGCCACAACTCTGCTCATCTCCCTTGTTCTTAAAAATGGGCACCAGCACACTTCTCCTCCATTCCTCAGGCATCTTCTCACTATCTAAGATCCTGTTGAACACCCCAGTCAGAAACTCTACTGCCACCTCTCCTAGACACTTCCATACCTCTTCAGGTATATCATCAGGGCCGACTGCCTTTCCACTCTTCATCCTCTTCAATGCCCTCCTCACTTCATCCTGACTAATCTTTGCTACATCCTGGTCCACAACAGTCACCTCTTCTAGTCTTTGTTCTCTGTCATTTTCCACATTCATCAACTCTTCAAAGTACTCTTTCCATCTTCCCATCACACTACTGGCACCTGTCAATAGACTTCCATCTCTATCCTTAATCACCCTAACCTGCTCCACGTCCTTCCCATCTCTATCTCTCTGTCTTGCCAACCGGTATAGATCAGTCTCTCCCTCCTTACTGTCCAACCTAGCATACAAGTCATCATAAGCTTCTTGTTTGGCCTTTGCTACCTCTACCTTCACCTTACGCTGCATCTCCCTGTACTCCTGTCTACTCTCCTCAATCCCTTTCAGTGTCCCACTTATTCTTAGCTAACCTCTTTCTCTGTATACACTCCTGTACCTCCTCATTCCACCACCAAGTCTCCTTATCTACTTTCCTTCCAGATGACACACCAAGTACTCTCTTACCTGTCTCCCTGATCACATTAGCCGTAGTTGTCCAGTCATCTGGAAGCACCTCCTGACCACCCAGAGCCTGTCTTAACTCCCTGTGAAAGTCATGCAACACTCTTCCTTTTTCAGCTTCCACCATTTCGTCTTCTGCTCTGCCTTTGCCCTCTTGATCTTCCTCACCACCAGAGTCATCCTACACACCACCATCCTATGCTGTTTGGCTACACTCTTGCCTACCACTACTTTGCAGTCGCTGATCTCTTTGAGGTTACACCGTCTACACAAGATGTAGTCTACCTGTGTGCTCCTACGACCACTCTTATAGGTCACTCTATGTTCCTGCCTCTTCTGGAAGAAAGTATTCACTACAGCCATTTCCATCCTTTTTGCAAAGTCAACTACCATCTGTCCTTCTGCGTTCCTCTCCTGCATACCAAACCTGCCCATCACATCCTCATGACCTCTGTTTCCTGCACCAACAAGTCCATTGAAGTCTGCTCCAATGACAACTCTCTCACTTCTAGGCATGCTCTGCATCACTTCATCAAAGTCCGACCAGAATTTCTCCTTCTCCTCCAGCTCACATCCTACCTGTGGAGCATACCCGCTAACAACATTGAACATCACACCTTCTATTTCTAGCTTCAGACTCATCACTCTATCCGACACTCTGTTAGGAATGTCCTGGAGGTAAAAAAAACTCCTCCTTCAAGATAACTCCTACTCCATTTCTCTTCACATCTATACCATGATAGAACAACTTGAACCCTGCTCCTAAACTTCTAGCCTTGCAACCTTTCCACCCGGTCTCCTGTACACACAGTATGTCCACCTTCCTTCTCTGCATCATGTCAACCAACTCTCTACCTTTTCCTGTCATAGTTCCAACATTCAACGTCCCCACTCTCAGTCCTATACTCTTGGTGTTCCTCTTCTCTTTCTTCGAGCGAACGCACTTTCCTCCTCTCCTTCTTCGACCAACAGTAATCCAATTTCCACCGGCGCCCTGTAGGTCAACAGCGCCAATGGCGGTCGTTGTTAACCCGGGCCTCGACAGATCCGGTATGGAAGTCATAGGTTTGATTCGCATGTTTGGTTTGGCAAAAGTTTTACGCCGGATGCCCTTCCTGACGCAACCCTCTGTATTTATCCGGGCTTGCGACCGGCACAATAAGACACTGGCTTGTGTCCTCTTGCGGCTACATTCAATGCCTTTTCAAATTACTCTGACAAAAAGAAAGATATCTTCACTGCAGTTGAATTTGTGCAGTGATCCAAAGCAATAATGACCTGCGCTATCAGGAAATAAAGTAACCCCCACCAGTGACTATCAGTCATGTGTCTGCAAATAGAACCAATTAGTTCATCTGAGTCAGTTGAACTAACAGGACCAAGAGTAAGGGCAGCAATAACTACAACAGCTGATCCAAAAAGTTGCTAAACAAGATTACACAAAATTTGTATGAATTACAATGAAAGTGGCACAGCATCTGCAGCCTTACGGGGCACAAGCCAGTGTCAACTGTAGGTCAGTCCCAAGCCTGCATAAATGCAGTGGGTTGCGACAGGAAGAAATGTAAGTGTTCTGAATCTAATTGAAATTAATTGAAATCATTAAATAAAAGATAACAATGTAGGGTTTTCAGATCATCCTGTTCTTCACACCTCACATGAGAGTCAGGTTTTTCTGTTTCATTGTTTAGGGCCATCAATTGCACTGCAAACTGTTCTCATCCAGTAGTCAAATCTTTCCAATAGCACAATGATGCTTCCATAGCCCTCCACCTACCAAACACTGCCCAGTCTTTTTTTAAACCATTTTCATCAGTCTACACTCCAGCAGAGTTATCAGTCACCACCACCACCAGTTTCTGAACTTTATGTAGAGATTTGTTTATCCTTTATCTCTTATCTTACCTAATTAAATGAGGCCAAAAATTACGTAGTGTGATTCTCACACTGAAATATCTATATTGTCTATGTCCAGAAAATGCAGCTTGTAAAATGGGTATGAATGTTGTGCACATTGTATACCAAAATAAATGTTTTTTACTGCTGGATTTCTCTGTGTAGTTGGCCCTTGACAATACACAGGGGGCACCATTTGTGATATTCAAATAAATCTGACTTCTGTTTAAGGTTATATTAAGCTAATATCCTATTTACGTGTAAACAATACCCAACAAATCCCATTGGGTGATATTGTCAACTACCACTTTAAAGCGTGCTTTTCAGTACTATCAACTTGAAAACAAACAGGAACATGTAGAACAAGATGATAAAGACACCAGGTCATTGAGGTAATTTGTCAGTAACCTAATGTAATGGTATGAATGAAAGGTTATTGGTAGAGGAGAAATTGTGGTTCTCATACTATATAGACTATCTTGTTTTAATTTCCATTTTTTATGTAATCTCCGTCAGGGAAAGAACACATCTCTGCAATTACCCTAGATTTAACATATTACAGGATTGGTTTTACTCCATTTTAATTATTCATTTAGTCCCAGTGCTTTAGAAAAGATTTGTTTGACATGAAAATCCATGTCAAAAGAAAGCAAGTCAATCGTGGGACCACAGTGGTATCTTTCAGCCTGATGTGAAATGAAAACCTATAGAACGTTTCCAAACTTGCTGAGTTTCAGAAACCATTTTGCCAGCACATTCAATTGTACCTCCAAAAACAGTAAACCAATTAAGTTTGTCCAATTAACACCCAATTCCATTTCCAAAACCCAACTGAGACTGGCATGCCTTAGCTTAACGGTTATATTGTGATTATATTATGCACTTTTTTGATTAAGCTGCTAATTGTGTGTGTGATAAAAGATATTCAGCTAAAATGAAAGGAAAGGTGAACAAAACTATGGTGAGACCAGCGATGCTGTTTGGCTTAGAGACAGTGTCACTGAGGAAAAGACAGGAGACAGAGCTGGAGGTAGCAGAGATGAAGATGCTGAGGTTCTCTCTGGGAGTGACCAGGAAGGATAGGATCAGGAATGAGTACATCAGAGGGACAGCACATGTTAGAGGTTTTGGAGATAAAGTCAGAGAGGCCAGACTGAGATGGTTTGGACATGTCCAGAGGAGAGATAGTAAATATATTGGTAGAAGGATGCTGAGTTTAAACTGCCAGGCACAAGGCCTAGAGGAAGACCAAAGAGGAGGTTTATGGATGTGAAAGAGGACATGAAGGTAGTTGGTGTGAGAGAAGAGGATGCAGAAGACAGGGTTAGATGGAGGCAGCTGATTTCCTGAAGGGAAAAGCTGAAATGAAAAGAAGAAGATTAAACTGCCGATTGTTTGGTACACATATTTTCTAACGTCTGACCATTAATCATGGGCATTATTTTTCTTCAAAGAGTATTGATTTGGACATAGAATCAAAAGTGATATTCTTTGGTGTGGTGGAAAAGCTGTCGTATCGTCAGAACATTTACAGAACACGTAATTAAATCCCTCATATACTCTATACACCCACATGAGAATGTCTATGTACAGTACAATGCACATACATAAAGCAGATAATGCCACCTTATTACTTTCTATTGCAGTCTGATATCTCGACTGATAGCTAAATGAAAAATGTCAAGCTTCATATTTTTACCTCTTTCAAAGCATCATGACTCTTAATGAGGATGGAGGACTTGCCAAAAGCGAGGCTGTTACACAGTAGGACCCAATCGTTGGTGAAATTTTCATTTTCACATGTCACAAATTTGTTTCACTAAATGATGAGTATTGATTTGATGGTTAATGTGGCACTAGTTGTAGAGTGTCCACTTTAAATTTCCCTAAGGCCATATTCATAATATTGTTTCCATATTAGGTCAGGATTCAGTGAACAGTTGAAATAATTGAAATATTTGCAGCCAAATACATGCACAAACAAATGCTTCAGGCTGCTTTGCTGTAGAGTGATTGTGAGAATTTGTCATGCTACAGTCTGTGCCTAATGATAATCTATAATTTATTGATTATTCTCCTTGTAATTGTAATGCAATTGCTTTTTATGGCTTTACAGATCAAGGCAAATAAAACATCCTGACTGCAAAATGTGGCATGTAAAAGTGCTGCGAGATAAAGAACAAACAAACTATTTGTCAGTACACAGAGATAGATAAGAGAAACTCGTTTGGACTGATTGGATTTAAATAGCTCCAATGTGGACAGAGTATAGAGCATATTCCCACTTTCCAATTCAGCAGTGAAGGTTTGTGAGAAAGCAATGCAGGATAGTGTTATCTTTTGGTCCAAGTAAGGTGAATCTGTAAGTGAAAATATTTTGGGTCTGCCTTTGCTTTTCACTGATTTTTTTGTGTTAACGACTGATTGAAAAACGGTACTGATCTGAAAAATAAAAACTAAAAGCAATTTGTGTAAATGCCACTGGGAATTCAAGTTTTTATTTCAAAAGTGTATTGGGAAATGTGAAGCTTGTCAATATCTTAATACAGTGGTACCTCTACTTACGAATGTCTCTTCATACGAAATTTTCAAGTTACGGAACACCTCAACAAGAAAATATTGCCTCTTGATACGAAAGAAATTTCAGAATATGAAAGGTAAAAATACAGTCTGGGCTGCTATTGGCAGCTCCCAAAGTTCCCTGAATGCAACACTCTTACAGCTGCTCTACCATTGGCTATTACCTAGCATCTTCCTGGCATCCCATTGGCTAAGAGGGACCTCTGTGTAGCTAGATAGGTGTCAATGCAGCGTCCTCGTCGTTCGGCCCTCGACCATGCGGTGTTCTGATAGTTTTATGTAAAAATATTAACTTTTGGAGTATTCACTATGGACCCCAAGAAAGTGATGGAGAAAAGAGGAAAACAAAAGAAGAAGAAAAATTTTTTTTTTCCATACAAACAAAGCAAGAAATAATAGAAAAGCATGAAAAAGGGATGCGTTTGATTGATCTCGCCAAAGAATATGGCCGTAATGCATCTACAATCGCCACGTTATTAAAACAAAAGGAAGCCAAATAACACTGGAAGTTTAAGGCATGGTGTGGGTGGTTGGAGAAGTTCAAAAGGAGGACTGGAATTCACTCTGTTGTACGGCATGGTGAGGCAAGTAGCGCAAAGTAGGGCAAAAGACAATGAGGACAGCAGTTAAAAGGTAAATGATCATCATTTTTATTCTTTACTCTATTATTTGTTTTTTACATTATGCACAACTCTCATTTATTGTGTAATAATCTATTTTAAAAATGTATTTGGTACATGTTTGGATGCATTTTTATTCTTTATAAAACATTTATGTCTGATTTTGGGGGGCTTGGAATGGATTAGGGCATTTGCATGGAAAACGCGTCTCTACTTACAAAATTTTCTACTTGAGAAATTTCTTCCAGAACTAATTAATTTCATAAGTAGAGGTACCACTGTATTTGTGGAAGGAATTTGCATGTTGTGTACATTAACAAAAAATTGTTATTTTGACTACTTCTATTAAACTGTTGATGAGTGGTGCCATGGAGCCATCATAAAAAAAGAGATTGATCTCTTTTTTATTCAGATACTTCCTAGCTGTGATGCTGGTGGGGCAGATGCCATAGATTAGTGATGCACAACTGACTAGAACCTCTTTGATGACTAGACCAGACTAAGGGGCTTTGAGAGTCATATAAAGAAGCTGCACAGCTGGAATTGATGAAGATGGCAGCAAATTTATTTCTGCCAAGTCCAAGTTGATATACAGTAATTGTACTTCACTGGAGAGTAAAACCGTTTTTGCAATGAAAAGAAAAGGCCGGTTCAAATGCTATGACTTACCTCAAACATGTGTTTGAGATATATTTAAGCCGCCTATGAGTCTTGAAAGCTCTCTGGAGCAAGTGATAGAGGAAAAAATCTGTAATTACCTAGAAGAATTTGATAGCTTACTGAAACTAATATGGGTGAATTTTATTTGGACTGGAGATGGGTTACAAGAGGTATAATAGGAAGCCAATGTGAAGATGCTGGTGGTAATGGCATTAATTATGGGTAGTTTTGTAGAAACATAAAGAGATTAGTCTATTCAGACAGGGATGGCAAAGAAAACGGTTGATAAGAGGAACAGTAGGAAATGCTGAATAACTTTAAGGAGTGACATGTATCACGGCTGTGATGGTATGAACTGCCTGCTGACAGAGAAATGAAAAAGGGAAGAGAGATGAGACAGAGGGACTATGTGGTGCAGAGAAAAGTTCATAGCCAAGCGTTAATTTGACAGCTGGGTAGCTCGCTGAGTTGACTGGAAATGACTTGGGACCAAGGTGAAATCCAGAATATGGAACCCTCTTTGAGCGAGATCTACAACCCCCACCTCCAGGAGACCTCCCAGATCCTGCAGGAGGCTGGGGACATAGTGCCAGAGTGTACCATGTTCTCCACCTCTATAGTTGAACCGCCTGCTTGGAGCTGTGGTCGCAAGGTAACAGGTACAGGCAGGCCAGGTGTACTGCAGCTTGGGTGCTCACGGAGACAAAAACTCAGGTCAAAGAGGACTTTGGGGAGGCCATGGAGGAGGACTATCGGTCGATCTTGAAGAAATTATGGCAAACTTCCCGGCACCTCGGGATGGGAAAGCGGTATATCATCAACACTGTTTACAGTGGAGCGGAAGACCTCATCTGAGGATATTGTCGGGCAGAAGGAATACTTTGAGGATCTCCTCAATCCTGCTACAATGTCTTTTATGGAAGAAACAGTGACCAATCCCTATATGACCAAGGTCAGAAATTGGTTCATATTACCGGCAGTAAGTCAGACCTGTTTCAGGTGCGTGTTGGACTTCGGCAGACCTGCCCTTTATCACGGTTCAGTTCATAATTTCTACGCATAGCCAAGGACCAGAGGGAGTGGGGTCAGTGCTTTTTGCGAATTATATTGCCCTGTTGGCCTCATCAACCTGGACCTTTGGCATGCACTGGTACGGTTTCTGAGTGTGACGTGAGTGGGATGAGGATTAGCAACTCCAAATTTAAGACCATGGTTCTTGACTGAATAAAGGTTGTTTTGACCTCTCCAGGTCGGTGGGGAGTCTTTGCCCCAAGTGGATGAGTTTAAGTATCTTGGGGTCTTTTTCATAAGTGAGGGAATGACGGAGCATGACATTGAAAAATGGAGTGGTGAAGTAATGCAGTTGTGGTATACTGTATGTTGTGGTGAAGAAGGAGCTGAGTCGAAAGATGAAGCTTTTGATTTATCGGTCAATCTATGTTCCTACTCTCACCTATGGTCATGAGCTTTAGGTCGTGACCATAAGGACAAGATCCCAGATACAAGCAGTTAATATGAGTTTCCTCCCTTGAGTAGCTGGGTGCAGCCTTAGAGATAGGGTGAGGATCTCAGTCACCAGGGAAGAACTAGGAAAAGAACTGCTGCCCCACCATATCAAGCGGAGCCAGCTGAGGTGGTTCGTGCATCTGTTTCAGATGCTACTCGGATGCCTCTCTGGGAAGACCTAGGACCGCTGGAGAGACTATCTCTCTTAGCTGGCCTCATTTAATTAGGTAAGATAAGAGATAAAGGATAAACAAATCTCTACATAAAGTCCAGAACGCCTCAGGATTCTCCTGAAAGAGCTAGATGGGGTGTCTGGGGAGACGGGAGTACGGGCATCAGGCTGTGATTTTTGCCGCAATCCTGCTCTGGATTACGCAGTTGAAGATCTTGAGCATCTCTACACATCTTTTTTTTCAAACATTTTTTTTAATCAGGTAATCACCCAAAACAGAAAACAGGGACGAAGTGCATCTAGTTTAATTTAATATATTTATTTTTTTATTTTTAAGTGACATTGATTTGGTAGAATTTATGTCATATTTTGGGGCTCAAAGCAAAATTATCATTGCTTATTATTATATGGTGTCTGTCATCAAGATGTTTACAGAAATATTTGGATTTAATCTTACTTTGTATCACTATATTTCATTCCACTCTGACAAACACAACCTAATCTTGAGAAGGGTTTGAATATCCATACCAATAAAACGACACTTAGACAAGAGACATGAATTTAGTAGAAAGATGTGAATGCACTCAATTATCCAAAAGTAAACACATCAGCATGGTGATCCTAGATTTATTTATTTTTTAAGTTATGTTTAATGTCAGTTTTCTGTGTTTGATTAACATTCATTTTCGACTTCTGAAGTGTGCTTTTTATTTTCGATCAGAATTAGAATAAGACTCAGAAAACTCATGATTTCTTGAGCACATGTGAATAAGGAAATGAAAAGTCTGAATATTATAGTACAAAATACCAAGAGAATGAAAAAATCTTCTCTAGAATAAACAAAGAAAGTTGAAAAAAATGTATGATATGTTAGAAATGTAATACACGAGATGAGGAATAAATCAACACAATGAATTGATGAGAATAGTCAAACTGTCTTTCCATGATGCATTTAGAATAAACTCTAACAATTGAGCTCTGACTCATGAATCGCATGACATGCAGGATAGTAGTAACAATGGAAAACATAGCCATTCTTCATTCCTGTGTAATACAAGATTTTCTACACTCCTGGAATGTAAACAGAAGAGTTAACAATAAGTATTTGAATTTTAGGATTACCCACAATAATAGCAGCATAGAGATATTGCAAACTATGCTGTCATGCATTGACAAATAATTGAACAGACTGTGTTTAAAAATATTTAGAATGAATCTGGTTACCATTCGGATTGTCATCAGGAAGCAGTTGATGGCCACACACACAGGCAAGAATGACCTCACTGATCTTGGAGGGGATCACTGAATGTATTTCTTTGGGGGGTCAGCATGTTATGGAGTGAGGTGGAGGAGTCCAGGATGCTGAGCTGTTACAGTAGTCCCTCTGACACTTCCACAAGAGAGTCCAGTTCCACTCTGGAAAACACAATCTCAGCTTCCTGCACCAGCATACATCATCGTGGAGAGTGCCTGCAACCAAAGACTCATAAAACATCCTCAGCATTGTGCAGCAGATCTCAGCTGACTAAAAAAATAAAGGTGGCTCTGGTCCTTCATGTAGAGTAATACAGTGTTCTTGAACCTGTCCAATTTATTATTATGGTGTATTCTTCAATACATTTACAGAAACATTTCTTTACTCCAGACTCTTTAGAAGTTGAATTTCCAGGAATATCTATTGTGTTTTAAAAGTGAGAACTTTTTTTTACAGTATTTTAAAACATAATCTGAAATTGAAAAATGAATCTTCTGAAACAAAGATCATCCCAGACGCATTCAAAAACCTCCCTAATGAAACCCAGCCTCGACAGTAATTCCCTGATGAACTACTGGCCGTTATCCAACATATTCATTAGTTAGATGCTTGAAAAGAGTTTGTACTTGAAAGCAGTCTCAGATCAAATTAACTCTTTTGTAATGCAGAACAATGTCTTGGAGGAATTTCAGTCAGCTTTTAGAACAACCCACAACACTGAAAGTGCTCTTATTAAAATACTCAGTGACTGTAGAATAAATTCAAGCAGTAGCTCAGTCCTCTAGATCTTTGCTTGGGGATGGGAGAGTGGCCAGTTCAAGACCACTGTGGACCAAAGGGTATGGAGTGTGATCTGATAACTGAAGAGGTGCCAGTTTACCTCCTGAGCACTGCCAAGCTGCCCTTGAGCAAGACTCTAACCCCCACAAGCTGCTTGTTGCGGATATAGACTCCATTAGTATGTGTCTAGGCAGTAACTCATTGTATGTATGGTAATTTTTAAAAAACCCCAAGATATATAGCATTTTTAAGGTGATAGCTATGACAAGATGTTACACGATTACACGATTATTGTTTTCAGCTGTTCAAAGAATTAAAATTACTCAACCTTACATTTGTTATACCTCATCAAATGTGACATAACACACAATCGGAGATTAAGAAAAACAACAAAAAAGTGACGCATTTTTGCGGAAGATCAAGGGTAGAATGGGGATGAGAAGCCAAATGAGAAGGGTAACAAGGATGCTCCTTAGCTATTGTAAGTTATGCTGTAATACAATGGTGACCTCTGGGAAGAAAGGTCTGGTAAGGGAAGTTGGTCATTGAACTGTCAGATACCACAAGAAGGACAAGCCTGTCCATAATCTAGTGTAGTTCTGTGGAATGCAGACATCAGCTGATTGAATTTAAGGTTCATCATGTCTTCATTGGTCGAATCTCTGGTTGCTCTGAATATTTCCTGTCTCGGTGTGAAAAAAAAATTTCTCTGTTCCCCTCCCAAATTTGACTAGTGATGAGATGTTTAGCCACATGTCATCTTTCAATCTCTGGCTGACTAGGTGGTGTCCCGATAACTCAGTAGGTTTCATTGATAATTGGAAAGTTTTCTGGGGCAAGCTTGGTCTCATTAGGAGGGATGGCATTCATCCTACTTGGGATGGTGCAGCCCTCTTATCTAAAAATATAGTTCAAGGTCTATCTTCTAAATCCTGACATGCCAGAGTGGAGATCAGGCAACAGAGTTGCAGTCCTACACGCTTCTCTGAGTTTCCCCTACTACAGTCCCTGCCCATAGCGAACTCTAATTTAACAAATACACACCCCATTAAGACTGTGTCTGTTCCCTGGACCTATAGAAGTGTTATACTGCTAAAATCTAGAAATACTGCTTCAATTAACCATACTAACTTAATTCACATTAAATGTGTACCTAGACAAAGTTCAGACAGGATAATTAAATGTGGTCTTTTAAATATTAAATCATTATCATCTAAGGCTATTTTAGTCAATGATGTAATAACCGATCACAGTATTGATATGTTTGGACTAACAGAAACCTGGCTAGATAAGGATGAATATGTTAGCCTAAATGAAGCTTCTCCTCCCAGCCACATCAACTTTGGTGTGGCAGCCATTTACAACTCTAACTTATCAATTAATCCAAAACCTGAGTCTAGCTACAGTACTTTTGAGAGCCTTAGCATGACTTTGCTATAGTCCTCAAATAAAGTGGCTGATTCTATTGAATTTGTAATTGTATATCATCCTTCTGCACCATATTCGTCTTTTTTGATAGAATTTTCTGAATTTCTATCTAATTTGGCTGCTATTAAAGATCTGTTTATAGTAATAGGAGATTTCAATGTTCAGTTTGACAGTGTGGGTGATAGTTTCGGCGCTGGGTTCAAGTCTATGCTATCTTCTATAGGCTTCTTGCAGTTGGTGGATGGTCCTACCCATAAACACCATCACACCCTCGATCTAATTCTTACCCACGGTGTAGATATAGGGCACTTGAATATTTTCCCACAAAATGACTTCTTGTCAGATCACTCCCTAGTTACTTTTGACTTTGCCCTAATTAACAATAACCAACAGAATAAAACCATCTTGACTAGATCAATCACTGATTCAGTAATAATTAAATTTAAAGAAAAAATCCCCTCAGCCTTAGAGTCAGTATGCTCCCCTGTCCCCTATTCCAGTACTAGCCAGAATATTGTATTTCTCACAGACAGTATGGCTAACATCCTAAAAACAACTCTAGATGACATAGCCCCGTTAAAAAGAAAAATTAGAAAACAGGAAAGGTCAGCCCTGTGGTTTAATTCATCAGTCCGCGACCTTAAACAGCGCTCCCGCAGACTGGAAAGAATCTGGCGATTGACAAAAACTGACTTAGCTTATTCAACTTGGACAGGCAGCTTTATGTCATATAAGAAGGCTCTCGGTAGAAGTAGAAATACTTACTACTCTACATTAATAGAGGAAAATAAAAACAACCCTCGGTTTCTTTTCAGCACTGTAGCCAGTTTGACTAAGACACACAACAGTATCGAGCCTACCATTCCTTTAAATCTGGAATGTGATGACTTTCTTAGGTTTTTTCAAAACAAAATTACAAATCTTAGAGATGAGATCCATTATGTATTACCAAACACAAGTAAGTTAGCAGAGGATTCGACTATTTCTGGCAATACCCTGGAGTGTTTTCAAGAAATGGAACTCTCTGATTTAAATTCCTTAATTTCATCTACTAAACCCATCACCTGTCTACTAGACAAAATCCCAAGTATGCTCCTCAAAGAGGTTTTACCATTAATAAAAAAAAACTGTACTATCCATAATCAATCAATCCTTAAAATCTTTCAAAGTAGCTGTGATCAAGCCCCTCCTGAAAAATACAAACCTAGATGCTGGCATCCTCTCAAATTACAGGCCGATCTCTAACTTGCCATTCCTATCTAAGATCCTGGAGAACGTAATGGCCAAACAGCTAATTGACTACTTGTTAGAAAACAATCTGTTAGAGGATTTTCAGTCAGGTTTTAGAACAAACTACAGTACGGAGACTGCACTGCTAAAAGTCACAAATGACCTGTTAACAGCGTCAGATAAAGGTCTTCTGTCTGTTCTAATCTTGTTAGACCTGAGTGCAGCATTTGATACTGTTGACCATAATATTCTTTCAAGGACATGGGAAGAGGAAGTTGGGATTAAAAACTCAGCACTAGATTGGTTTAGGTCATGTCTACGGGACCGATTTCAGTTTGTCTATGTAAATAATAAATCTTCAGATCAAGGGACTGTCACCTGTGGAGTACCTCAAGGATCTGTTCTGGGGCCAATTCTGTTTAATATCTACAGTATGTTACCATTTTGAAATATTATAAGGAAACATAATTTCTCTTGGGATCATTAAAGTATCTATCTATCTATCTATCTATCTATCTATCTATCTATCTATCTATCTATCTATCTATCTGTCTATCTATAATATTAATTTTCATTGTTACGCTGATGATACTCAATTATATCTATCAATTAAAACAAATTAATCTGATCAGCTAATTAAATTCGAAACCTGCCTAAGGGATATTAAATCCTGGATGCTTTACAATTTCTTAATGTTAAACTGTAACAAAACTGAAATTATTATTATTGGGCTGAAGCATCTTAGAGATGATTTCTCTAACATTGCAATTCACTTAGATTGCATTGCTCTATCCTCCACCAACGAAGTCAGGAACTTGGGAGTGATTTTTGATCAAGATCTGTCCTCTTATTCTCATGTCAAGTTTGTATCCCGGACAGCCTTCTTTCACTTGCAAAATATTATCCTTTAAAAACCCAGATAAAATCATTCATGCCTTTGTTACTTCTAGATTGAATTACTGCAATTCCTTATTATCGGGCTGTTCTAGCTATCTAGCTCCTATAAGGACTCTACAGTTACTTCAGAATGCAGCTGCCCGCTTACTGACTCGAACTGGGAGGAGAGAACACATCTCTCCTGTCCTAGCGTCACTTCATTGGCTCCCGATTAATTATAGAATACAATTCAAAGTCCTCATGATCACATATAAAGCTCTCCACTGTAAGGCTCCGTCTTACATTGAAGATTTTATTGAAGTGTATCACCCCCCCCCAGGGCCCTTCGATCCAATGATGAAGGATTTCTGGTGACCCTTCGGGTTTTTAAGAGTACAACAGGAGGCAGAAGCTTCAGCTATCTGGCCCCTCTACTCTGGAACGATCTCCCAGCTTAGGTCCGGGGGGTAGACTCCGTTAGCTTATTTAAGAATAGACTAAAAACCCTCCTCTTTGATAGAGCCTACAATTAGAAATAACACACACCCCACTAGATATGCTGCTATAGGCCTAGGCTGCTGAGGGTATTTTTCTCAGTCTCTCCCATTAAAGGGAGATACTCTGGAGCTTCTGTCACTTCTTTCTTTATCTTTCTATGCTCCTAGAATTTATTATTATTTTCAAATTACACTCTTTGTCCGCACAATAGTACCACTGCCTTTGTGCCTCTGTTCCACAGGTGGAGAACGCGGATGGAAGACAGGATATCGAAAGGCCTGGAAAACCTGCCCCCAATTCAGCGACAGTGCACTATGGACATTAAAATCAAACTGGCCTATCTGCCAATCTCTCCCTCTGTCTCTTTTCCTTCACCTATCTCTTTCCCCAATGTATTTCTCTTTCCCAACCAACAGGTCAAGGCGGATGACCGCCCTCCAGAGCCTGGGTCCTGCCCGGAGTTTCTTCCTAAATGAGGGTGTTTTTCCTCGCCACCGTCGCTTATGCTTGCTCTGGAGGGCATTGTTGGCTTTCTATCTGTAAAGCACTTTGAAATGTCTTCAAATGTGATTAAGCGCTATATAAATAAAAGTTGATTGATTGATTAATTGACATTATCTCACACTTCTGTTTTTGGTCGAAAATATCTGACTGAGATTTAAGGTGTCTCTCTTGTAGGCCTCTACAAAGTCCATTTTACACCGCTCAGTGGGATCTTTGCTGCTGGAAATGGCTGTAACCAAAAAAAAAATGTTGGAATGAAATTAAAGTTCCCCTTCTTTTTATAAGTGGATGGCAGATACAACTTAAGACAGTGGTCCCAAACCTTTTTGCGCCACGGACCGGTTTCATCTAAGACAACGTTTTCATGGACCGACCTTCATTTGCTCGGTATTCGTTAATGACGCCAGGACAGCTGTAGTCCAATAAAAATTATCCGGTTTTATGTAAAATGCAGACATCAACAGACAATAAACGACTTTTTTTTTCTTAAATTGATAATCAAAATCTCTGTAAACGAAATAATTGTAAGAAATAATTATATTAAAAACTCAATTCAAGTGACTGCACTGATGAGGTTTTTTTGAAATACAGCGACTTACAATCAGTGCATTCTGCGTAGGAGAAATAATGATAATTTCCAATAAAAGGGTGAACAAGTCAATCAAATAATAATAATTACAATAATGAAAATTTAGTGGTTGGGGACTGCTGATCACACCTGAGGTGTGTTCTGGGCTTCTGGTCTACTCCGCAGTTTGGTTTTCTTTAGGGTCAGTGCAGAAAATCCCGCTTCACAAAGACAGGATGTTGGAAATGGAAGCAGGGTTTTCAATACTTTTTGGGCGATCTCAAGATAATCTGCCTTGACTTTAATCCAGAACACTTTCACAGTTGTGGGCTGGCTGGTAACCTGTCATGTAACTGATACCTGTCAAGAGGCACAGACGCATGCATTCGTCTGTGCATTTTCCCGCACAGATGTCACTTTCAAAATAAAAGGTCTTTAGTCTGGTAATCATTAAAAAAAAGAAAGTCAAACTTTCTGTGCTGCCCAATACCTAATGTCCCGCGACCAAGTACCGGGTCGCGACCCAGTGTTTGGGGACCATTGACATAGATTAATTTTTCAAAATTAAACATCTTTCAGACTCCGAAATCAATAAAAAGGAAGTAATGTAAATTGCCTTTTCTTTCTTTGCAGCCCGGTACCAAATGACCCACGGACTGGTACTAGTCCGCGGCCTGGGGGTTGAGGACCACTGACTTAAGACACACAAATCAAGAATTTGGCAACTGGTCCAAAAAACGTTTGGGCATCTGAAACCCACTCGTCACAAACCAAATATTCAGGTACTCTCTGATGACGCTTGTTTGTATATTTTGACATCCCTGATTGGTGTTGCTGACTGCCTTTACATCTATCCAACTGTTTCCTTATTGCCTTTCATTTTTTTTCTATTTGTTTGTTTGTTTCCTCACTGCCTAGTAGGGCAAATCACTACTGCTGGTTCATTAGTGAAATTTATTTCTACAATTATTTCTCATAAGGTATTAAAAGCAGTGATCCTTTAGTCACAAGAATCTTAATAAAACCTTGTTTTGTGTGATGCCCTTTTATATTTTTATGCCATAGCATGTACAAGTTTAACATTTTAGAGAAGATAAGCTGGAGTTTCTCATTATGTGTGTGATGAAACCTGATTTCATTATTGTTTAGGATTTTAAAATTCCTGCAGTGTGAGTCTGGCACAAGGGAAGCTTAGAAGGAGGAAGTAGACTCGAGAGAACTGTGAGTTCTGGAGCGTCAGAAAGAAAGAGCCGCATGTGAGTACAGGTGAGTAAGAACAGACGAGCAAGGAAGATGTCGAAGTTTTATGACATGTGGTGTTAAATAGAAGTTTGGGTAGCGCTGGGATGGAGGGAGGACTGAAAAGAGAGAGAGGACTGTGTCTTACGGCCATTTGGCCCATTTACTGATCCAGAACGTTGACAATAGCAGGTGAAGAAGATGAGCGCAAGGGGAGCAGTGGGGGCCTTCGTTTCTATGTCTGAAGGGAGAGGTCTTCTCTCTCTCTCTCTCTCACTCTCCCCCTTTTTTTTTTTTTTTTAAATGTAGTAACTTTTGGAGGCACATCAGTGGAGTCTAAATTCACCATGGCTAAAATCTCCACCTTTGAATGTGTGGTGTAGATTAGTGGACCCAACCTGGATGGCGCTGCTAGTTAATCCTCTACTGTGGGTGTGACCTCAGTGAGACTCATTAGAAGACTGTTGAGAAGCTGGAAGAGCAGACTCAACCCACAGCAACTGACTTTGATAAATTCTTATTGTAGAGGCCCATCACACCTACATCATACTGACCTTGTAGAGAGTTTGTCTCTTTGCTCTAACGACTCCGTATAAGACCCAATCAGTGTCAGTGACAGTAATAGATAAAACATGTAATAATTGATGGTAAAGGCTCTAAACAATAATAAACTTAAAGATCGGGTTGACACACCATGGAGGGTTCTCCTTAGGCTGACAACACATGTGAACCCTTCGTGCCAGTCTTTCTACAAGCTGCGGTCAACGAAGAGGGTTGGGAAACTTCTTCACTGCTTCCTAGATTGTCAGAGATTCAACAATCTTCCTGTTTTTAGAGGGAATTTTTCTCTCACTCTGTCTTGTTTTTGACAAAGAGGTATACATTATTGGTTTGAAACGTAGAAAAAACTTTTAAAAAAAGGATTCGCAGATTCTAAATTTTCTTCTGGTCCAAGCAAAGATGGCGATTTATCTAAGCAGGAAGAAAAAGGTTCAAGGTTCGTCTGACTGCAGTGCAGAAGCCATTTTAAGAAAGAACGTGTCAAACAAGAATCAGAAATGATTTTAACAATTTCAAGGCTATGAATGATTCAGATACTTTTACGAACCAACGGTGTGTCAAAGGTGTCTTATGTTTGGTGTTAAGTGAGGAACTATTGTTCAGTTAGTGCCTGTTTTATTTTGTTTCCCTCACCCCTGTCTCTGTTCCAGGCTCCTGTCTGCCCTGCCCCCTTCCCGTCTGCGTGCACCTGATCCCTGATTGTGTTTCCCCCACCTGTCTCCAATCACCCCCCCCATCAGTCCTGCATATATTCCCTTTGTGTCTTGTCTCGTCGCCAGGTCATTGTAGTTCATAGCTCACATTCCAGCCTTGTTTCATTGCTCTTGTTCTCGTTATCGTGTTTGAACCTTGCTTGTATTTTGACCTTGCCTTTTTGCCTACCGCCTTGGATAACTCTGCCTGGATTGACTGCTTTACCTGTGTACCGAACCCCGCCTGGAATAAACTTTGTTTTCTGGATTTGACGCTCAGTGTCGTGCACCTGAGTCCTGCCTCCCTGCGCTACATTCATGACAAGTGTCTGGTTTAATTCAAATATGTTTTTCCCATATTTCATATGATGTGTTTTTTGAATTGTGAGTTCCTGTTTGCGTGAATTTCTCTTGGATGTTGTTAAAGTAATTATCTTGTCATATCGACTTCATGAATAAATGTGCTTTTTTCTCTCTCTCTTTTGGTGAAGGCTGAGGAGAACAGAGAGACAGCTGCCAGGGTGGTAGAGTCTCTGCTGGAGAAGGACAAGGATGATGATGATATTGTGACAAACGAAGCATTATTAAAGATGGCTCTTTAACACCTTTTCAGGTCTCTACATATTCATAGTGGTCCTCCCTAACCCGACCAACTCCTAGAATCTAGTAAACGCTTCCTGCATCAATAGTTATTTGGAGTTTTGGGAATTCATTACCCGGACCGAATCAAAACGATCAAATTTTGCTAGAATGGCCATTTGTGACGTAAATTACATCACAAATGGCGCTCTGTGATTGGACAGAGTGATCGATGATATTGATTGGTTGACATGCCCAAGGGCGTGGCAATCCCCGAGGGGGGAGTTCGTTCAGGCTACGGTAGCATTGCCATGTCCTACCTCAGAGTTACACACGAAAAGTTCCTCACAGGCTGTCGAACTCAGTTAGCATTTGCCTAACTAGTTAGGCCCACTTCAGTCATGTATGTGTGTCTGTGTGTGTGTGCATGTGTGCTTTGTGATCCGGCTACGGTACCAGTGTGTGATAACGACCTGGATCAGAGCTACACACTGAAAGTTCTTCACAAGCTGTTGAATTCAGCTAACATTTAGTTAGCAGTCAGGTGTGTATGTGTGTGTGTGTATGTTTGTGTCCACCCAAGGCTATCCCCAGCATCACAGCAAACACATAACCACATAATTACTAATTCAGAGCAAAGTTTTTGGCTAATGAAAGCAACTTTAGCTCTTCTAAGTGATCAGAAAGCTGCGTATATCCACACACACACACACACACACACACACACACACACACACACACACACACACACACACACACACACACACACACACGAGAATACAAGAGAAAAACTTGATCTTACCAGTAAAATACCATGTTTCATTAGTTTGCATTGGCTCAGCTACTGTGTTATCCATAATCTATCATTTTCCATGACGATTTTCAGAAAAAGACAGCTTTGATTATCTCAGCATCCAGTCTGATCATGTTTACACAATTAGTCAAAAGTCTTTGTTCAGCAAAATCTGGGGAACATGAGGAAGCAGGTCCAGGCTTAGCGCCGAAAAATCTACCGTTATATCATGAAAAACAAGAGTGAAAAACGTGAGAAGAATTAGAGCGAATTACGTAGCAGCAAAGTCACTGAAAGTTAAAATAGTTCCAGGCTATGCCAATCGATCGATCTGTAATGCAGGCGCGTTCAAGTGGCGCAAGTAAATAAACACACTTGAACGCGCGGGAGAGGGAAGGGTTGATCGAGGCAGCTCAGAGGGGGGAGGGGGGAGATAGGGAGATGAGCACTATGCCCCATTAAAACAGAGCTTTTGAGAGCAGAAAAGAATTTATCAATATTCAATCAAAGATATTGATCACTTTGGGGCAAGACATTTCAAATACAGTGGAGTTGGACATCAGGCAGCTGAATGACATGAATTTAAAAAAGCATAGTATGGGACCTTTAAAAGGAAAAACAGTAATCCAAGAATGAATAAATCGATGAAAATTGCTAAACTAGTAGCAGAGACACCTCCTGATAAGAGTAGCTCTTAGAAAAATTATGACAACAGTCTGAAAGAGGCCGTAACAGAAAAATATGATTCGCAAAAGATAAAAAAATTCCTGCAAGGCACAAAACGTTCGATGGCAAAGTGGAAAATTTCTTACCTGACCTCAATGTTTCTAGATAACGTCAGTTTTTATATGAAAAGTAAAACAAGAAGTGGTGAACCAGTTTTTACAGACCACGAGTTTTATAGATTGAAAAAACTTAGAAAAAAGTAAAAGACATGATTGTAGAAGAGAAGATTGGGGCGAACGGATTATTGTTGTTTTTTTCTTAATTTTGTCTGTCTATTTAAAAAAAAATTAGGTTGATAAATGTAAAAGGTTAGATGTTTCTTTGTTCAGGAAACGCACAGTGCTATTGAAAATCCTCTTTACGTGAATCTCTTTTTGGATTTTGTGACTTGATTATTTTGTATTTGTTCTTCTATGAATAAATGTGACATTCAAAATCAAAATTCTCTCCCCCTCTCTCTCTCCTCCTCCCTCCCCCCTTCTCTCCCCTCCTCTCTCTGTACATCCATAAACAGACGAACAGCAAGGAAAGCATTCGCAAGAACAACAAGCTGATTTACTGTGTTACTTCACCATCCAGGTGCAGACCTGGGCTGAAGCATATACTCATCTCTGAATTCAACAAAGAACAGTACTATGATGAACCTGAGCTGGTAAGGTCCTTTAAACAGAATCAAATAAAAGTCTTATGTGCATCAGACAGCACAGTAGGGTGGATCCCAGATTGAAATTGAGTTGAAGTAGTGTAATACCTTTATGAGAGAGTAAAAAAAAACACATTTATGTGTACATGATCATGAGTTACGACTTCTTCTTCTTCTTTTCCTTTCGGCTTTTCCCTTCAGGGGTCGCCACAGCGAATCAATTTCCTCCATCTAGCCCTGTCCTTTGAATCCTCTTCTCTCACACCAACTACCTTCATGTCTTCCCTCATTACATCCATAAACCTCCTCTTTGGTCTTCCTCTAGGTCTCCTGCCTGGCAGTTCAAAACTCAGCATCCTTCTACCAATATATTCACTATCTCTCCTCTGGACATGTCCAAACCATCTCAGTCTGGCCTCTCTGACTTTATCTCCAAAACCTCTAACATGTGCTGTCCCTCTGATATACTCATTCCTGATCCTATCCTTCCTGGTCACTCCCAGAGAGAACCTCAGCATCTTCATCTCTGCTACCTCCAGTTCTGTCTCCTGTCTTTTCTTCAGTGACACTGTCTCTAGACCAAACAACATCGCTGGTCTCACCACAGTTTTGTACACCTTTCCCTTCATTTTAGCTGAAACTCTTCTATCACACATCACACCTGACACTTTCCTCCACCCGTTCCATCCTGCCTGGACACGCTTCTTCACCTCTTTTCCACACTCTCCATTGCTCTGGACTGTTGAGCCTAAGTACTTAAAATCCTCCACCTTCTTGATCTCTTCTCCCTCTAACCTCACTCTTCCACTTGGGTCCCTCTCATTCACACACATGTACTCTGTCTTACTGCGGCTAACCTTCATTCCTCTCCTTTCCAGGACAAACCTCCACTTCTCTAGCTTCTCCTCCACCTGTTCCCTGCTCTCACTACAGATCACAATGTCATCTGCAAACATCATAGTCCATGGAGATTCCTGTCTAACCTCGTCTGTCAGCCTGTCCATCACCATGGCAAACAAGAAGGGGCTCAGAGCTGATCCCTGATGCAGTCCCACCTCCACCTTGAACTCCTCTGTCACACCTACAGCACACCTCACCACTGTCTTACAGTCCTCATACATGTCCTGCACCGTTCTAACATACTTCTCTGCCACTCCAGACTTCCTCATACAATACCACAGTTCCTCTCTGGGCACCCTGTCATAAGCTTTCTCCAGATCTACAAAAACACAATGCAGCTCCCTCTGGCCTTCTCTGTACTTCTCTATCAACATCCTCAAAGCAAATACTGCATCTGTAGTACTCTTTTTTGGCATGAAACCATACTGCTGCTCACAAATGTTCACTTTTGCCCTTAGTCTAGCTTCCACTACTCTCTCCCATAACTTCATTGTATGGCTCATCAGCTTTATTCCTCTGTAGTTGCCACAACTCTGCACATCTCCCTTGTTCTTAAAAATGGGCACCAGCACACTTCTCCTCCATTCCTCAGGCATCTTCTCACTATCTAAGATCCTGTTGAACAACCCAGTCAGAAACTCTACCGCCACCTCTCCTAGACACTTCCATACCTCTACAGGTATATCATCAGGACCGACTGCCTTTCCACTCTTCATCCTCTTCAATGCCCTCCTCACTTCATCCTGACTAATCTTTGCTACATCCTGGTCCACAACAGTCACCTCTTCTAGTCTTTGTTCCCTCTCATTTTCCACGTTCATCAACTCTTCAAAGTACTCTTTCCATCTTCCCATCACACTACTGGCACCTGTCAATAGACTTCCATCCCTATCCTTAATCACCCTAACCTGCTGCACGTCCTTCCCATCTCTGTCTCTCTGTCTTGCCAACCGATATAGATCAGTCTCTCCCTCCTTACTGTCCAACCTAGCATACAAGTCATCATAAGCGACTATTAGTTTTCATTTGGTGAGAGGGAAAATAACACATAATTTACAAGAGTGCTTCGATAAGTTACAATTTATCCTCTGTTTGACTTTTTGGAATAAGATAAGGCTAGTAATTAGGATTTTGTTTGGATGATAGCTTCAGTCATCCACATCACTTAGCGCTTTACTGAGGACGGATTCACTGCAAACGGTTGTTCACACATCAGATCAGTTAACGGTGGCATATCTAACCCAAACAGATGGCATGGGTGTACCTGCATGAATGAACAGACACGAGCACACAAAGATACCCACCTCTAACACAGACACACACGCACACACACACACACACACACACACTGGGAGATAAACAAGGTGTACAATACAAATCCAATGTAAGGCTGGAAGAAGCTAAACGTAAAAAACAAAAATGATGAACAACAGCCAGTGTCAGGCTTTGGAATGAATTTTATTGTTTCAAACAAATTCATAAAGAAACCTCCATACATGATACAGTATTATCCTTACAATAATGAACACGATAAAATGAAAAAATATGCTGACATTTACTCCAAATGATGATCAGAGGTATGGATTGGTGCTGATCTAACGATCTGGATTTTTGTTTTAATTCATGGGAAAGGTTACAGTAAGTTTCCTCCATATATGATTGCAGACATGGAACCAATTCCATCCAAATCACAATGTCACTTATAATGACATTATGATTCAAAATCTTGATTTAAAATTGCATTTAAAATGTCAGGGGACCACTTAACATCTATAAGGAATGCATTGTCCTGGTTACCTAGGGTTAAAAAAAATTAATAAGACATTTTGAAAGTTTTGGATGCAATTCAAGCTACAAAGCACTCCACAGACTATTTTCGTCCATTAATTACCTGCAATGCCTTTCAAAGTTTTCTGTTTATTTAATCTCTAGTTGGGTCACTACATCAAATAGTCAATCACAATGTCCAGGATTCCAAGAGGAGCCAGTTTGTTGTGGTGATGTTTGTGTTCTCATTAACTGCCTCAGGGTAAGAAGCAATGCATATGACCCTGAAGAAAACCTGACTTCCGTGTGGAAAAACTCTTGGGGCTAAGACAAAGACAATCTACTACTGTGGGGAACTATAATTAACACAGAGTTAAAGTCAAAGCGGAAGCTGTGATTGACGACTTCAAGTTTAGTCCCTGTGCTCAATGAGGACAGTCTTTGAAATGGAGGAGTTGTGGGAAGTTCATGCTAATTAGCATTTACAGTTAGTTTAGGCCCCGTCCACACGATGATGGATTTTTTTGAAAACGCATCGAAAACGATTTGCGTCCACACAACAGCATTTTGAAAAAATTCTCCGTCCACACGTAAACGCATCAGTGCATTTTTCGAAAACGGCTATAAGTATGCCAAACCATGTGGTGGCAGTATTGAGTCAAATTGTATCCAATAGGAATCCTCTATGTTTTGTTGTCACAAAACGCCTGCAAGAATGCTGCCGTACATCCATCATGTTTGTACACACAGGCCCATAAATATGACGTCACAGCGGTTTTCGTCGCAGGTAAGACGTCAGCGTTTTCAAAAAGTTGCGGATACACACAATTCAGTTATTGTGGTATGTATCAGACATGTTCTTTTGAAGAATAAAAGGGATGAATTGCATCAATTCTTTATGAATTGTCCCGTTTTGAAGTCACATCTGTCACAAATATATCTTCACCTACACTGCTTACATGACCTTTAAGTTCCGACGTGTTGCTGAACTACCTTGCTATCACTGCTCTCCTTGTCCTCATGTACGTTCTACTGGGTTCCCTCTGGGATGGTAAGGACTTGTTCTGGTTTTCTTGATACCAACTAAGGTGCAAAGCTCTTTAGTGATCAGAGACTCAAAATCATGGCCTGGTTCACTGTGGAGACACTCTGGGAATCCACAATGAACAAAAAAATGCTCCCAAAGACATCAACGTACTGTGGTGGCTCTTTGGTCTCTAGTAGGTATAGCAAAAGCATATTTAGTAAAGTGGTCTGTAATGACCAGGATGCCCTTGTTGTTCTGACTGTCTGGTTCTAGGGATAAAAACTCTACACAAACAAGTTCCATTGGTCGACTGTTTATTATACTGATCAGAGCTGCAGCTTTTTCTGGCTGGCTTTTTCTTTTAACCCATCTTTCACAGGTTTTGATCTTTGACTCAACATCATATGACATTTTGGGCCAATAAAACCTTGACCTGGCCAGTTCTACGGTACATTTTATTACATACATACACTGGTCTATTGTCACATTGTTGCCTCCTGTATAGCAGGCCATCCCTCAGTTCAAAACAACTCATCTGTCTCAGCATCAGCCGAAACTCAAGTGACTCAGAATTTAGGCTGGTAGGCGCTGGTTCTCCCGACTGAATCAGCTTAATGATACTACTGATGATGGGATCTGCTTGCTGTTGTTCAGTCAACTCGGCGTTATTGTACATTGGAACCGTGAAACGGTCCTCAGAGGATCCCTCCCCCTCAAATGCAGCTGGAATAGCGGTTGGATGAATGGCAAGTAATTCAGTTAAACAAGGAGACAATAATGGTTTCTCCTGTCTCACAATGTGATATTGACAGGTAGCCTTGACTACATCTATAAGAGCCAAGTGGTATTTCCTCTTGAGAACTACTATCATCAGTCAACTCTCCATGTAGCCTCCTTGACGGGCCAGCTGCATCCTGGTTCTGTTTACCTGCACGATATTTGATGTCAAATGAAAAGGTGGATAGGGCAGCTAACCAGCAATAGCTGGTAGCATCCAGTTTGGCAGTGGTAAGTATGTACCTTAATGGATTGTTATCTGTTACTACTGTAAAGGTGTTTCCATACAAGTAGTCATGAAATTTTTCAGTGATAGCCCATTTCAAGGCAAGAAATTCCAGTTTATGAGCTGGATATCTAGCTTCACTATGTGACAGACCTCTACTTGCATAGGCAATAACACGACTTTGTCCATCTTGTTCTTGGTACAATGCCACTCCAAGTCCAGTGGGAGACTCAGATTCTCTGATAACACCAGCATCGAGAAGGGTTTTGAGATGGCGTGGCACAGCTGTGTAGTTTTGTGGACGTATGGGACATGGTTGCTGCTTGAAAGGTGTTTCATTTTTCAATCTGATGCGATGTTTGACTTTAGCTGCATCACCGAAGTCAAGATCATGTTGAGAAAAGACATTGAAGTAGGACCTCAGCTTTTGAGTTATACGAGTCTTCCACTACTCAGAGAGTGGGGAATCTCCAAAATCAAACTTTTAGCTTTCACACGTTACTCTGCTGTTGACTTGTGTGACTAGCAGGCTGCTGTTGACTTGCACAGCTAGCTGTTCGTGGCTGACCTGGATGATCAGCTTCTTGGGACTGATTAATCGAAAGGTTCTGGGTTTGAACAAGTTCTTGGGGAACACTGAGCTCAGCAATAACAGTTAGCTGATAGGACAATATCATGGCTGTTTTCATTTCTTAATACAACAGGAATCTTGTATGGGGAATGTGTTGGAAGAATAATTAAACAGCTGTCAGCGAAGATTCATACCACAGACATTAACAGAGCTTTCCAGTACAACTTTCTGACCAGTAGGGATAATATTAGGCTCCCGGCCTTGCAATTTGACAAACCCAAGTAGACCTGAATCTTGTTTATGCCTGAGCTGTAAGGTTTTTAGAACCTGTTGATAGATAGATAGATAGATAGATAGATAGATAGATAGATAGATAGATAGATAGATAGATAGATAGATAGATAGATAGATAGATAGATAGATAGATAGATAGATAGATAGATAGATAGATAGATAGATAGATAGATAGATAGATAGATAGATAGATAGATAGATAGATACTTTAATGATCCCAAGGGAAATTCAGGTGACATCTGCTCACAAGAGATACAATAAATACACATAACAGTGACAGACAAAAATGGCACTGCCAAAAGACATTGTATAAATTATATTATTTACATACTGACATAACTATAACAACAGAAAACAGAAGAACCAAGAATAAAAGGAAGTATAGGGACATGAAAGAAGAAAGAAGCATTGGGTGTAGATGATGTATGATCAGAAACACGTGGATGAACCGAGCTGTAAACTGACACTAAGGACCCCCACAAAGTGTCCCACAGTGCTTCCACAGTGCGTCCCAGGCCCCCTTCGCCTGTCCCTTCTCAGCCGACCTTGATGACCTTGCGGCTTCAGCCCCCCTCCTTTTGAGAGAGTGGTTGTGCCCTCTGATGGCATGAGGCACAAAGGAGGTCCTGAATCTCTCAGTGGAGGAGCTCGGTGACAGCAGTCTGCCACTGAAGGAGCTCCTCTGCTGAGCGAAGGTGGTGTGCAAGGGGTGGGTGGTGTTACCCAGGATCGATATAAACCTGGACATAGTCCTCCTCTCTAGAACAGTCTGCACAGAGTCCAGATCCTGACCGATCACAGAACCAGCCCTCCGGATGAGCCTGTCAAGTCTCTCTGTGTCCAGTTTCCTGGCACCACCACCCCAACACACAATGACGTAGGACAGCAAACTGGACACAATGGACTGGTAAAACAGTCCGAGCAGATCAGAGCTGATGTTGAAGGAGGCCAGCCTCCTCAGGAAGTACATCCTACTCTGACCTTTCTTATATACACAGTCCAGGTTGTGCGACCAGTCCAGTCTACTGTCCAGCTGCAGCCCCAGGTACTTATAAGTCCCCACTACCTCCACTTCCTTACCCCCGATGACTACTGGCTGTGGAGAGGGTGGTGCCCGCCGGAAATCCAGCACCATCTCCTTGGTTTTGGAGATGTTTAGCTAAAGCTCATTCCGCTGACACCACCCCACAAAGTCCATCACCACTCCCCTGTACTCCCTCTCATCACCCTTCCTGATACATGCCACGATTGCAGTGTCATCAGAGAACTTATGCATGTGGCACGTACCAGAGTTAAGTTGGAAGTCCGTCGTGTAGAGGGTGAAGAGAAGGGGGGAGAGTACCGTTCCCTGCGGAGCCCCTGTGCTGCTGGACACCACTGATGACAGACAGTTCCCCATAAGGACGTACTGGGGTCTGTCTGTTAGATAGTCCGTGATCCAGCTCACGAGATAGGGATCCACAGCCATAGATGACAGTTTCTCCTGCAGGAGCCGGGGCTGGATGGTGTTGAAGTCGCTCAGAAGTAAAAAAAAAAAAAGCACCCTCACTGCACAGCTCCCGACATCCAAGTAGGAGAGGGCCCGGTGGAGGAGGTACAGGACGGCGTCATCAGCCCCAACTTGTGGCCGGTAGGCCAACTGGAGAGGGTCTATCTCGCCCTGCACCTGGGGACGCATGAGCTCCAGGACCATTCGCTCTAGGGTCTTCATCACGTGCGAGGTGAGAGCGACTGGTCGATAGTCATTGAGCTCTGTGGGGCGTCTCCGCTTGGGTACAGGGACGATGCAGGATGTCTTCCATAAGGACGGGACCCTCCCCAGCTGGAGACTGAGGTCGAAAACTTTTTGTAGGGGCTCACCCAGTTTGGCAGCACAGGCCTTGAGGAGTCTTGGGGGGACCTGGTCTGGTCCGGCCACCTTCCTTGGGCGAAGCCTCCTCAACGCAGACGTCACCTGTTCCACAGTGATGGCCGTGTGTGGGGGCGTGGCACGTTGATCCCTCCGGCCTGGGGGTCTGGCAGTTCAGGTGGGGGAAAGGTCTGGGTTTGGACTGAGGTAGATGGGTGAGGTGGACGGAGAGGGAGAGGTGGACGGAGAGGGGGAGAAAGAGGCATGTGGAGTCAGATCAGCTGGGCCGGGGGAAATCTGGGGGCAGGCGCATGAGTGGTGGGGGAGCTGAACAGATTGAAAAAGCTGTTAAGTTCATCAGCTCGCTCCACGTTCCCCTCCACTGTACTGCGGCCCTCTCCATAGCTGGTGATGGCCCTCATGCCACTCCAGACCTCCCGCACCTGGTTGCGCCCAAGCTGGTTCTCCAGCTTCCTTCTATAGTTGTCCTTTGCCTCCCTCAGGCAGAGTCTCACTGCCTGCTGAGCCTCAGCGTCTCCTCTGCTTCTGGGGACCACCTCCTGACCTGCCGGGTTGTTGCTGGCAGCTGTTTCACCAGCGGGATGTAGGTGGGCTGAAGGCATACTAGGTTGTGGTCTGATCTGCCTAGCGGGGGGAGGGGGGTGGCGGTGTATGCCTCCTTGGCATTTGTGTAAAACAGACCAATGATTCTGTTCTTCCGAGTGGGTTAGTCTACACACTGGGACATGGTGGGGAGGGATGAGTCCAGGGTGACGTGGTTAAAGTCCCCCGTGATGATGATAAGTGCCTCCGGGTGATGGGTCCGAAGAGCAGAGGTGGTCATACAGATGGTTTCATGTGCCGTCTCTGGGTCTGCATGTGGGGGGATGTAGACGGCGAGGACAATGACGTGTGAGAATTCAAGCGCCAGGTAGTAGGGTCTGATGCTAACAGCTGTTAGCTCCAGATCCCTGTTGCACAGCCTGGTTTTCATGGTCAAATGTCCTGGGTGACACCATCTGTTGTTGGTGTAGATGATCAGACCACCTCCCTTCTTCTTGCCAGCAGTGTTCGTGTCCCGGTGCGCTCGTCAGTCCGACGTTAGCATCGGGAACGAAGTCCGTCAGCCACTTCTCCGAGAACACCAACAAGCTGGTCTCCCTGTAGCGCTGCTCAGTCCTGCACAGCGCCATCAGTTTGTCTATCTTGTTGGGCAGAGAGTTCACGTTCCCCATGATGACGGAGGGAACCGAGGGTCTGACCCGCCGGCGGCTGTTAGCTCTAGCCGCTAGCCTAACCTGCCTTTGTTTACCTCCCCGGCTCCCTCTGTATTGCCACTGGATCTCAGTGGGGATGAGATCGCGTATCCCGGGTTCTCCTCTAACTTTCATGGACAGCATTTGCTCTCTGGAGTACATGAAAACAGCGCGATCCATTGTGGTTACGTAAATAAAGGAAAGACTTAGATAAGACAAAGAAAAATGATAAAAACAGAAGACATACAACGGAGCAGACAAAAACCTGTGGCTAGCTCGCATGCAAAGATCAAGGGTATTAGTCCCAATCAGTACTGGTATATCGCTGTTTGAACGAACATCAAGTCAAGAGTTTGAACTTCAGGTTCTCTTGGGAATAGCACATTTGAGTGTATATAGCCCGTATATGGAACTGACTGACCATTCGCTCCTTCTATTTCCAATATGTCACTCACTGGCTGGATGGTGTGGTCTAATCGATGCAAGCTGTAGAAGGACTGAGACACAGTTGTAACTTGTGACCCAGTGTCGAGCAATGAGTTGCAGTCAACTCCTTAATTTTAACATTTGCAGTGCTCTTGCTTCCAACGAGTCCTTTAGGTAGTTTTCTTGTCTGTACTGTTCTATGTTCTTTTAGCAATACTGCTGGTTTGGTTTAATGCTCAGGATTGGGACTTTGATTTTCTCTGGTTCCTGTTTGCCCATCAATAGAAACCTTTCCTAGTTTAAAGAAGTGTCACTGGACATGTTTTGTTCATCCCAAACCTGTTGCTTTCCTGTAAGCTCTTTTTTCTTGACATTATCCAATTGGGGATTTGGAGGGTTGCCACAGTTGGAAATGATATGAACATCTTCTCCACATTTAAAACGATACCATGGCTAGGGCCTTGGTGTCAGGAGCTTGACTGGTGATTGTGTCTGTGACGGAGCGGTCTCCCTGTTCTGCGCGCCTCTGTCCCTCGCCCAGAAAAGCGGCCGCGGCAGTGCTCTCATCGTTTCCTGGCAGGACCACAGGAGCTCGGTCCTGCTCAGACTGTTTCAAGCACATTCTCCAGCAGGTCCACACTCACATGTCCGCATCCTACACACTGTCGCGATAGTGCGTTTGAGTGTGCACACTCGGCGCCTACGAGTTTTCCGTACATCCACACAGAACTGTGATAGAGACGCACACCTGATGATGCTGCACTGGTCCGCCTCTGGGTCAGGGGCCAAACCGAGGCACTACTTGGGTGTGGCTTAAATAGCGCATTGTGGCGCTCTGTTAGGCCAGCCCAGTACCTGGACTGAACCATTTTGTATATTATTGGATTGTTTCCTATTTTGCGACGTTTTGATAAAAGTTTAAGCAGCCATATGATGGGCATTTATGTTTTATTCTGTCCTGGTTTATTTGTAAAGCAGGTTAGTAGTAATTTTGTCTATTTCCGGTGTATTATACCAGATATTGTAAAAACAACCACATTTAATTATTGTTGGTCCGCGAGGGAAGGGGCATGGGAATATATAAGGGAAGCATTTCTGCTTTATGAGGTGTGAGAGTTGGAGAGTTGGAGCTAGATTGGAGCTGGAGTTGTAGAACAATGTGTATGGTGGCTATTAGTAGTGTACGTTTTCTCTGTGTATACTTCTTTTTGTTGCGCTGGGTTTTTGGTTTGGGGATTTTTTTTATCTTCACTGTAAATATTTTTTCATTGGTTGTTTTTGGTGAAAATAAAAAACCCACCACACGGATATTTTGCGGCTGTGCCATCAATTACTCCCCACTGCATTCAGGAACCCGTGACAGTAGGCTGGTTTTCGATTGTCTTAGCCCTCTGAATCTTAAGTGTTTTAGGTTTCACAGCTTTTACTCCCTTTTTTACTGTGAGAGACGCAATCTCAGTTTGGAGGTTGGCTGTCTGTTTCTGAATCTGCTCCATGGCTGAAGACATACCATTATCTTGGATTTCCATATTGTGGATTTCATTGACAGATGCCATTTGTGTTAGGATTTCCAAAGCCAAAAGTTCAGGCTAAGTGCTGCTTCATTCTGCTAGCTTTAGCTGATTGTTTATCCTTCTCAATACGCAATAACAGCAATAACAGCTGGAGCGTGGCAATTAAAGGGACAGTAAAGTTAATTTTAAGTGACATATATGTTATTCATCATTATGAAAAATAGAAGAAAAAATAATTTTATATGTGTAGCATCGTCCGTTTGGTCAAAAAAGCTTAAAAAGCAGCGCGTTCAGTGGTCACGTGGGCGTCGTACGTCACCGGCGCCCAAACTAGCTTAGCAGCCATAAGAAACAATGCAACTCTAGACGCGATTAACTCCAAAACTATCATGGTTATCTACGCGGTGAACGGTTGTGTCAACAGATCAGTATGAAGACACAAAGACAGGAACCTGTCGTTCTTTGGAATAACTTCTGAGAAGCTAGGAAGGAGATGGAGAGCAGGATAAACCGGGTCAAAATGACCCAGGACCCGAGGATCTTCATGAACACGTTACCTCGGAGGATTTCAGAGAGATTTGAAGGTAAGATCGTTTTCAGACAACCCATAGTATTTATTCTGAATTCACGAGGTTTAGTGGATAATTAATTAATGTCTGGAGCTAATGTATAAATGTTGTTATTACCAGATTAGCATGTGGTTATAGCACTCGAGAAAAACAATATCAAACGTGATAGACAGAGAAATGATGGGGTTCGTTTCCCCTTGTTAGTCATTTACAACAACTACCTCAGATCTCGGGGGGTTATCTCCTTGATTTGGTTTACTTTGTGGATGGAAAAGTTAATCGCGCTAAAGATGCTAACGCGCTAGCCCGTCAATTTCCATATTATGTTAGCATTGAGCTAACCGCTATTTATTACTGTTGGACTGTGTGGATTTAATAACAACTCTAGTTTAATCTTTACAGTAAATTTATTTGAAAGTCCATCTCTCTTCCATGCAAAGTAGAGTTTATTACCAGGAAATAGTGACAAACTATAATAAATATTATCCAGAGGTAATTCAGATATGTTGGTATTTATGTAATCTTCACTTACATCAAAAATGTAAAGCTCAACCTGCATGTTTGGGTTGATTCATGAAACGTAGATGTAATATTATTGTGTTTACATAAAGTGCAACAGTTGTGAAGTACATATTGTATTTATACGGTAATCATTATTTCAGAATGAGCTGTTAAATGTCAAGCAGAGGCGCATCCTAAAGCCTGATGCAGTCCCCCCCCCACAAGAAGAGAAGAACAAGTGAAGCCCAGGCTGTTAAAAAGGCTGGCCAAGAGGTATGGCCAAAAAAAGTTTTTGTTCTAGCACCCCCTGCAAAATTGTTTGAGTAGCTGCCTTTCTGCATTTCTTGTACATACAGCTTTTTTTCCTCACAGCTGCATTCAGAGTTGATTGTAGCCTATGAAGGTAACTGGATGGTTTCTCTCATGAGTTCTGGTGAGTATTAAGGAATTTAACGTACAGTTCATCTCCATCTTCAACAGTTTTATGTGCTATGTCAAGCAAATCCAGGTAAGCATGTGGAGAAGCCTGGGGACCCAGAGGCTTCACTATATTGGATGCTGGAGGTAAAAGAATGATGACTATTTTGCTCACCAATTGTGAATGGGAAACAGTGGGGTCATTCAAGTAGAACTCAACACTAGTCCGGTGTCGTAGTCATCCTCGTAATTAGAAAAGGGAACCTCTCCTGATTAAAACCTCAATTTAGTAGGTGAGTTGAATTGAGACACATTATATGCGCTTTTCACTACGCTGTACTTCAGGTGTACTGAGATGATTGGGGGACATGCAAATGTTATGCAATTTTCTTTCGTACAGCTGGTGAAACTGGTGCAGCAACAGGTATAGTCTGCTGATGACTTCCAGTTGAGGTCAGTTTAGACTGTCAGGCTTGTGTGAGATCGGGCAGTTGGAGAAGTTGTCATCAACATTTCACCAGGTGGTTTGGTAGGTGCTTCGAATGTTTCAGTTATTCTGGTCAACTCATATCTCGAAATGTTCTCAAAGGACTTTCCGCTCAGTTTGGCTATGCTTTTAAGCTCAGAAAGGACGGTATGAGTAACCTCAGTCCCTGCCTTATTGCTGTAGATGCTAGCCAGGGTTGTCACATGGTAAATAATCTTAGGTTCTGCAGAACATGGCCTATCTAATGGTAAAATGGCTTCAAGTGTCTGCACTGCTTCACCAGATTCAAACTCAACAATGACCTGTTTGTGGAATTCAGACTTGGGATTGTCAATACAAACTATCTTCCTGATTAACCCATATTGCTTTGGGTACTGGAGTATGACACAACCCACTAATGATAAGCGAGTTTGGCACTTTGATATTTTCAGTCTCAACAATCTCCCTTTTAAAGATGTAGTACTAAAACTTCTAATTTCAACCTCAAGTTTTAAATTTCTACCAGAAAACAACACAAAAAAAAAAGAATACTGCAACTCAAAATGCCAGTCTGTGAATCATGATACAAGTGACCTTCATGTATGACCACAGTTCATCCACAAAGCTCCTGGCTGGCTCGCCAAGTTTCCCCGTGTAACCCACTCCTAGTGAATACACCTCTAATACAAGTTCATAAGGAGCTGAGGGACTGAAATGTAAAAAGCATACATGAAAGGACACAAACGTACATATAAACAAAATAAAACTTGGTCCTTTCAAAATAATAAATCTTTTTGTTTGTAATCACTTTTCAGATCTACTCTCCATTGAATTTTAAATGTCTTTTAATGTTTGTGAAATAGAGTGCACGCTTTCAATTGTGGGTGACAGTCCAGGTGACTGGCACCACCCGACCCCACGTAGAGTATTCGATGAGTCCATTGAGTCCAGGTCGAATCCTGCTGGGAGGCTCGCCATCAATAAGACTGGATCCAGAAGTAGTCCTCACTCTGTCCTTAAGACCAGACCTTTTTGTTTTTTATGCAAACAGGACTTTAAAATGTACTGTAATTGATTAGTTGAAATTGTTAAACTCGGTAACAATAAACTACGTAGCATCGCACACACAATTAGCACATTAAAACATGTTGCTAGTGTACCAAGATATATGATAGCAAATCACAGGGACTTCTCAACTCACGGTGTCTTCTAGAGCATTCAAATATCTTGCACATTGATTAGTAAGCTTGCAAAACTTTAGGTTTTAAAGTTTTAGGTTTTTACTGCCGCATCAAGTTCTGTGCTCCGCTTGTCATGAGCATGTCTAGTCTCTCTCCTCTCATCCGATCACACAGGTAAGTCGTGATCTGTCAGTCATGTCTACCGGTAGGCGGGACTTAACCCAAAATGTGTAACGAGTGGCTCATCGTCTCTCTCTACTTTATTGTCACGGAGTTACACTCATTTCTGTCTCTTCTGCTCACGAGGGATCAGGATGTCTTTGTGCATGCAGGCTGGCAGCTCTCAAACATATTCACCTTCTCTGAAGGCGATGCAAGCCTGTCCCAAAGTCACTGAGGCGGATAAGTCCATCCCCATGACCCCCCTCCTCACCCGCGCTCTGTTTCTCCCGCCTCAGTGCTACACTTTGGATTGGATTGTGAACAACTTGTTTGTACAGTTGCCAAAAGCTGATGCATGTTTTGAGGTGACTGCGTCTTTCGTTACGTTTAAGGAATTTTAAATAACTGCATAGGTCTTGATTGTCTATATTTTGAAGTGAGAAACAATTGTTAATGGTAATTGCTTTGCTGTCCTTAAAATACTTTGGAAATCAACAAACATATTGTTAAAAATAAATAAATAGACATTGTCCCCTAAACTTGGGGACAATGAAATACAGTAATCCCCAGATGCTAGTGTGAGCAATTTCATAAATGTATATGCAAGTATGAAGTAGATCTATTTTCTTTATGTGTCACTGCTCATAAGAAATAATGTGCTTACTAATGTATGGAATGCAATATGGATGAAATGGAAAAGATAACTAATGTTACAGCTATGCCAAGGAGAAAGTGATTATTGTTTGTATCCTGTCTTATGAGAAGCACAACCTTGTCAGTCATGATCAGGTGAGCTGATACCTGCGTCTTTCTACATGGTGGTGGTAGAAAGAATACAAGAAAGCATCCACAGCAAGACTTGAGGATAATTTGGAGGAACTGGCTGGCAATTTCTGAAGAAGAAAAAAGAAGAAAGAAAACACTAATGTTTTCAAATGCAATGCGCTAGTTCCATTGTATTTGGCTGCTGACAGACATCCTAAAGGTGTGTGTTATTGATGAAGTTCTGACTTTGGAATCTCTTTAGTCAGTATTAATTATCATTTTTCAAATTAATTTCAAATCAAAGTATTAAAGACATTTAACAAAATGGATCAAAAACTTTGAATTCTTTACCGCAACAATTTCACGACATGTTATCACGTCTGTAAAAAAAAAAGTGCCCTCATTTATATGTGAAACAGGTCTGTAATGTCTGAATCTGTTAGAGCTTGACTCAGTATTTCTCATGTATTTATTCCTCAGCAACTCCAAGAGGATCTTTTCTGTGTTCATAGAACTGTGGATACATCATGCATGGCTTAGTCTTTTTAGATATAGACCAAACACACCACAGTCTAAACCCAAGATTAGTAGTTGATGCAATTCACCCATCCTAGCTAGCATGCAGAAGATGGACATAAATCCCAAGGGAAACAGCAGCTTTTAAATGTTACTAAAAGGAGAAAGACTTTACTGTCAAAGGCACCACAAACACCCTAATTGAGACTTGATAATAGCAAAAAATTCAGTTTAAGATACAGATGGCAGAGTCTTGGTGAGCACAAGCAGATATAAGTGTCGGCCTCGTGACTCCTCACATCTCTGTCTCATGGAAATCGTAAATTGACTTACTGCAGGCTATAACAAAAGAAGTAGATCCCGTTTTCTTTCTAGATCTCCCTTCGGTGAAGAAATACAGGAATGCCAGTGAACTTTTGAGAATGAAAAACACGGTTCCTCTTTATTGGTGGAATTGTAGATGGGAGATTTGCCTGTCCTTGACCAATCATCATGACGGACAACTTTTGAACTCATGACATAACATAATAATGTTGAGGAACATAATTGTATGTGAGACATTCATCCTGAAGGAAGATATTATTTTACATAAACATTTTGCTGTCTAATGATAATTTGCTACTGTCATGTATTGGTCCCTCAGGACTGGGTTGAGGTCTGGCCTATGTCTAAAGCATGCTCCCAAGTCCCAGAGAAGCAAGGATAATTGTTTTTCTGTTGTCTCAGGAGATACGGGTAGACAGCCAGCAGTCAACCTAACACTTTTTGCAACCTTTGGGTCATGTCTCACTGACAAGAGGTTGAATCTGAGAAAGCTGAATAGATGAAAAACGCTTCTCATCAACATAAAGTGGAAAGTCTTCCATTTTGTTATCCTCATGGGATTTAGAAGATTTCAGTTACAGGGCTGACAGCGACTGTCAAGATGCCAATGTAGGTGGATTTGAAATTTGAAAGTCAATATTCTTTAATTGGATGGGAGGTATGATTAATTACTGTGTACTTATATGTGAAAATTAAATCGGTATTTAAAAAAAAGCTACATTCATTTGCTTTGCCACAAAAGTCTGGATTCTAATAACAAGATAGAAAATAAGTCAATGAGCAGGTACGACACTATATATCTGTTCCACCATCTACATTATTGTGTCTGTATACTCGGAATGGATTAAGTGGGTCCAGTCAGTTTGTGTCTGCTACTCATTGATGATTTCCTTCATCACATGTATAGCTATTGAAACATTTTAACTCAATTAAAAAATTTTCAATAGCAAAGTTGCAACCAGAGTGTGAGTCATCATGGACCTGGTATTTTACGTCACAGACACCACTTACCATGACAGTGTACAAGTGGGATTGAATACCAATTATTTCTATCAGGTGCCCATTGGCTATTATTATGTACAAGGCGATAAGACTTTTCAAAATTTCAATCAAAGGCCAAATGAAAGAACATTATAGTATTCAGGTAAAAAAGAAAAGTGGGGGATTGCCCCTATAGTACTCTGGTTAAAGTGCTGGCAGGTTGGGTTGAACTGAGGTGTTATAGGCATCTCCTTTGATATATTCATCTGACAGGATGAAGATTACTTTTTCTGTCAGAGTCTGCATTTTACTTTTATTTTTCAGGTAATGAATTGTATTTTTCCTGCCAGCATAAAGAACATTATTGAAAAAAAGAAAGTACATAAGTTACAGTGCATGCTTAGTCATGACCAATGTCAATCATTGAATACACAGAAATACATGACCTTACCACACACACACACACACACACACACACACACACACACACACACACACACACACACACACACACACACACACACACACACACACACCTACTGCTTGATAAATATTGCACTGCTCTGTACATGTATTAGTTTAACTACATCCCAGTGAGCCTGGGCTTTGCGTTAGTGACTAGAATACAAATGTGGGAAGGTACACTTTAATATTTTGACCTTGCCTATCATTATCTCAGCTCTCCTTTGTTGGACATGGTTTGGTATCATCAGCAAGTGCATCTGTAATTAATGGCAGGGCCACTATGCAGGAGCACACAGAGCCAATCTCCAGTGTTTTTCAGGCGGCCTTTCTAATGGAGATACTAAGGTGAGTTGTATGTGTATGTAGCCTCCCAAAGTGGTAGTCAGTTATTCCTATGCATGTCTTCTATTTGCTTAAATTCACAAGATTCATTTGAAGAGATGAGTGGTGACCTGAAATCCATATCTCGTCTAACACATCATTTGGCTCACCACCAATCACATAAATTGGTCAGGAAAAAGTTTCATTTTGTCCTTGCGGAGTTAATCAACTTACTGAAGCACCCATAACCCGGGAAGCATCCCATCTATTGTCTCAGAATGGGATATTTTTCTATCCCTGGCCTTCATGGCAAATAGTTGGAATAGCACATTAGTTTTTCCCTGGTCGAACTGCCCGTTTTGTCGTGGGCTGGAGCCCGGAGTGATTGAATAGCTCCCTGAGGAAGAAGCAATTTCACAATATGAGCATCTCACCACAGAGCCAATAACGTTGAGAGCTGAAGTGTCAGAGTCAGGGGATGGTACGGAGGTGCTGCGTGATTGTGTATATCTATGGAGGTGGTGCTATACCTGGGAAAACATTGGCCTTGACCTAAGATGCCTCAAGAGCAGGCTTGGCAGTGTGAGTCAGGGGTGCCCTCTTTTCTGCTATGCCTTGAATTACTTGAACCTGTTTTGTCATCAGCTTGTTAGTATGAGTGGCAGCAGTCCTATATGAACATACAATGTTCCATTAAAGTTAAAACAGGTGTTGTTGATGCACAGGTGATTCATTTATTCATTTTATTAACCGCCATTTCTGCTTGTTGCGGGTCACTTGGTTTCTGGAGCCTATCCCAGCACTTGTAGCCGAGAGGCAGGGTAGACTCCGAGTGCAACGCCAGTGCACCACTGAGCCACATGAAACACAAACAATCATGCACACACACACACACACACACACACACACACACACACACACACACACACACACACACACACACACACACACACACACACACACACACACACACACAAATCTACAGACAATTTCAGACTGACCAGTTCATCGGAAGTGCACGTTTTTTGAGGATAGGAGGAAGCCAGAGGGCATGGAGAGAACTCACGGAGACACAGGGAGAACACACAAACGCTGCACAAAACAGGACTCAAACCTGGAACTGTCTTGCTGTGCAGCGACAGCGCTACCCACTGAGCCACTGCACAGTAGATATGTGTATTTTTTTCTTAACTTTCCTTTTCATGTGAATATTAAACAGTAAGGGCTCAATACAAAAATAATGTCTTGAATATATGTGCATTACTGATGACATGATGTGAAGAAAGTAAATGATAACGAATTTTAGGAGCACACTTTTAAAATTACTTAACCAAAATGACACCTTCATAGTCATGATGCAACAGACAAGTTGAAGTTTAGAGGATTTAAATATTACTCTGCTAACCGTGACTGTGGATTTTTAAGCACTGACAACTGGTCTAGAAAAAAATTAATTGAAAATGTCCGACCAACACCTAACTGGTGCAGAACTAAATCGTTGAAGTGACCAGTAGCAACGTCGATACAGTGCTGCAGTCAACACTGTGGGGGGATGAATGAACTTCTCTATGTTTTGTAGTGGCTTCTATTAATATTAAGCAGTGCTATTTAGATTTCCAACTACAACCAGCGCTCATAGAATTGGTTTGTTAGATCATTAAGAAGATTGACTTGATACCTCTACTATTGATTGTTTCTTGTGCTCTCCCCAGAGGCAAACCTTTGGGAACCCGTCCATCAATGACCAGCTGTCATCCAACCTATCTGGTGCATGTGGATCTAAAAATCTAACAACCCAACATCTCTGTCCAAGTTGTACTGCTGGCACCACTGTCATAAAGACAGCTGGGTTGCTTTTAGGCTTCCTCGAAGTAGCAAATACAACAAGGGACAGGACAGAAGTATGACATTATCATTCCTTTAGATTATAATACTATTACTATTTAGGCTAGAGAATGCTACCAATCAGTTTGTGTTTCCATTCCTTATTAAAAGTCTGCACATTTGCATGTGTGTTTTGAATTCCCCCATCCATTTGAATTACGTTGCTAAATTTGAGCAAGTTACATAGACAATGGCTGCACTGGGCATTTTGCAACATCTGATAGAAATAACTATGGTTAAAAAAATTATTCCATCAAATGAGTCCATTAACACCAACAGTACCTCAAAGAAAATGTCAATCAATAGCAGCTTCCACTGATCCATACATTTCCTTGAAGACAAGACGACCTTAATCGTAATCAATAGCAGCTTCTGTGAGTTAAAACACTTATATTGGCAGACTCATAAATGTAATCTTATTTTTTCAAACAGACGCTTGCTGAACCAAAATGCTTCATAAGTAAAGTGTTTCTCATCATTTAAAATCACAGTTCATACATCAGCTTCAACATGATAGAAGTTAAAAACAAGGCATGAATCCATTTTTAGTCAGATTGTACAGTATATTACCTCTCTGGCTTTAACCTTGATTTGGGGTTGTCAAAACATTCCATTATAAAGGTAAAAAGTAAAGAAGCATTTCATTTTACTGTTTGAAAAAAAAAATCTCTAGACTTCCAACTGTCAGATCTTTTTGCTTGAAAGAATGAATGGCAAGAGCTGCCAACAACATCACCTCCGGCTCCTTCTGAACAGAATACAAGCATGGTGAAGTTTGTTAGGCTCCTTTGCTTTCTGCTCAGGCACCCTTTTCTTTCATATATCAACATGTGCAATTTTACCCAAAATGAAAATCTATATTTCTTTCACATCCAACACGTCTCATAGAAACAATGACAGATCACATGTTTATGTGTTTTTTATGTCTTTATCATAATTTAAGTACTTAAGCACATGATGAACTCCGTACTCCAGCTCATCTCTCAAAGTTCTGATTTTAAGTTCAATATCTTTGTCGTTGGAATCCTTTACTCCCCCTCATTATAACGTTCTTTAATTTGGCCAAAAATAAATTTATTAGGGCAAAAATAAAATGCTTGCATCTCAGTGTTTTGAAACAAACCCATTTTGTCCTTTTGCTTTGCTAACCTTTAACTTTTGCTCTTGTTTTCCTCACATATAGTAGCTCAGTGATAATTCTGCAGATTTTAACTAGACAACTCGTTTTTTGTGTTGGGATTTTTATCACCAAGAGAAGTAAATTAAATCAGTTTCCAGCAACTCTCATGAGAAATATTTGGTGCCTCTTTAAACAGCCTCTCTGTAAAGTTCTTTCTGCAGTCTTATTGCTAAATGGAACATATTTGAACTGTATGGCTGTACTGTAACTACAAGTTTAAAAGTATTAGATGCTTTCTGGGGAAAATGCACCTGGTTTTACCGCTGTCAGAATTTATAATGAATGGTAAGCTGAAGCGGCTTTTTGTAATTTATTACGCTAATAGGCTTGTTGGTGAGTCACAACAGCTCTGGAAGAGCGGATCACCCTGTGAGTTGCAAATTCCGGTAATGACAAAAACATTAAAGTCACATTTCATCAACAGATATGAAAAACCTACAGTGAAAAATGAGGGAGTTAATTAGAGTGGAAACCCATCAGAAATGCCCAGTCAGGGCATAAAATTACATATATGTAGATAAAAAAAGAAAAATGTTGCACAATGAAAGCACTTTCTTCTTTGCTGTTTCAGCTTTATATATTTGTTTGATAAACCATCCATTTTCCTAGAAGTGGGTGCCCTGCGGGAGGGTCTTTCATTTACTGATTTATCCTCAGTTTTGAAGCCAAAAATGTCAGCAAACCAAACATTACTCATGATCAATGATCAACAATCCCATCAACCCCCCACAGATATAACGTTGTCAGCCTGTGCAATAAAAATCACCAAAAATAATATTTTTTCAATGAAGAACAGGATTTTGCTTTGAATAATGGTCAGAGAGAAATAAGCAAGAGATCAACATAGGACTCGTTATTCCCCCCTATGCACCTCAGTGGCTTGCAAATAAAACCCCTTCACACTTTGAAAGCTTATAGTTCAAATGTGAAATTGAAAGCGGTTACTGTTCTCATCGTCACCTCTTTTTACCTCTGCTCTACTGCTAAGAGCAGCAGTAGGTTCAGAATATAGTTCAAAGAAAAGTAAAAGCTCATAACACAATGCAGCTGCCATACTTTAACTCTAACACTGCCTCTGTGGAATCTGAAAGATGTAATAAATGTAAAACTGCACCTGAGAAGCTCTGTAAACAGACCATAATGCAAATTATTAAACAAAATTCACATTTGTGTGTTGACTAAAATGAAAAATTTAAGATAAATTAAGATTTCCTCCAAGCATGGAAAAATAATATCACCAGAGGTAGTTTCCATTAATTTTCCTTTATGAAAATATATACTAGCATTATTGAGATCAAATACTGTGCTATTTAAGGAGCCTCTCTATCCCCTATTTAAGGAATAGAGAGCCTCTTAGATGTCACTGACATTAGGGAGTAATTAGGAGATCGCTGTTCTAAATGAAGCATGGCGCATCAACTGATCAGGGGTCACTTTCTATTCTCAATCAGCAGTCATTTCTCTGATTGGCTGTCATGGACAGCAGCTGCCACCAGCCCAAAATCAAATGATGCACAGGCTAATTAAATATTCTTCAAGTCTATAATGAAAAGGACAGTAAAAGGTCACAAAACAGGAGAAAACAACAGGGATGTCTTGAGATGTATTTAAACAAACTGCAATAATCCATAATTGTTGCTAATTTAACAACCGCAATAATTGGGCCACATGGGGACAGCAGAACACTAAGAGCTTATCATCTGATAAAGTAAATGGAAACAGAAAACCTCATCCGCCATTTGGTGCTTTCCAGGATTCATACAAATATCTTCATATAAATTGCTGCCTGTTGAAGGCTATTTGTATGTTTTGAGTCAGGAACCTGCACGAGCATAAAACTAGGAGTTTCTCCTATGCAGCATTGTGGCCATCACAATGCATATAGTCATATGAGACATTGTGAAGATGAAAATATAAATGGCTACATCTTTTAGAAATGTTAGCGAGCTGAAAGCCCAAAAAGAAATTTCACAAATATGAAAAAAACAACATTTGAGTGAATTAAACTTTTTAGTTTGCCATTTAGAACTCCATCAGGATAATACACAGTCATATATTTTTAAATTAATCTCGCTTCATAAGAACAATTCACTGAGTGCCTTATCCTAAATGGCTGACCAAATGGGACACTAAAACACTTAGTATCAAAGAAAATGTTTCTAAATGACAATCAGTGAGACAATTTCACATTGAAATTTGGAAATTTAGGTGAATTACCCCCTTAGAAAAAGCCATCATCATATTCCATGTGATTTGAGAGTATGTGCTCTGGTATCTGCTGCGCATTTTTTCTGCACATGTGTAATAGCGGATTATTCTCAGCAGGAGAGTTTAGCAGCAGCAACTTAAAAGAATGCCTGCCTTTTACTTGAGTTTAGTTAACAGAATTACATTCTGGTTAGTCAAGCAACCAGAAAAAATGAAGCATGTTTCACACAGCTAAGTGTCTCTATATCAACCCCCCAGGAGCTTCTATAACAAATTTACACATCACAGAGCATGACCCTATCCAAAATATGAATGTCATAACGAGTGGAAATAACAGCCGGAGACACCAGAAATATACATTTTGATGTGCAAAAAACAAAGGTTTTGTGAAAAGTGTTCATTTCAGTCCATTTCAGTGACACTTTGATTCATTTCTTGTGTTGTGCCTGCGTTACCTTTATAACATTTTAATAACAATGAAGTTATCAACATTATTAACTGTATCACATTACCCTCTGCTTTAATGACTTTGCATTTATCCTGCTGTGCTATGGTGCCGTGAAACACAACTGTCATTCAGTCCCACTTAGATTCATAGTTTCAATTAACTGCTGCTCCTCTACTCCCAAAGATCATGTTATTCTGTTGCCTTTGTTAAACACCAACATGGTCTTTTCAAATATGGCTTTAAACAGGCTTATGATAAGAGTTAATTTACATTTAAATTTAAAAAAAAAAGTGTGCCAGAGTGTGATTTAGATCGAGAACATTTCATTGATGCTAAAAGTTTGTTCTGCAAAACAGGATGCTAAATACTAAAACGCTCATGTTTGCCAAGCAAATAAAAGTCATGCCAATACATTGCTTTGGCATTAAAAGTGACATCATGTCCTTCTTACATTCTGTTTCACAACATGCTCACTGGGTTGCACTGGAAAAGCTCGTGGAAAACAAGCTCTTTAGGCTTTAGAGCTGGGGATAGACTGATGAAGTCTACCCCCTTTGAAATATGGATGTTGCCTCAGAGAACAGTCCAATTCTGCATTTATGTAGATTTATGGCATATAGCTTGTGAGCCAAAGATTGTTCAATGATTATCCTATATTGCAAAGAATACAAAAGATAAATTCACAAGCCTGTGTAGTGATAGTTAGCCCCGTCATTATTCAGTGGTTTTATGTCTCATAAACACCTCAGTCAAACACACAACATGAGTCAGGAGAACCTATCTGCATGTTGAAATGTTTCTTTCTGGATTGTGACAGCAGTTTAGAGATAATCTGAGCCATTGAATTAAAATCCCTCTTTTCCCTCTCATTCCCCACAGTGATGCTGCTGTGAACATTACGTCTCTGCAGCATAGCACTACTGATCCGGAAACGTTTGTCCATCATTTAACCATTAGTGTGTTGTAGCTACACACAGCTGTGATACAAACTTCTCTTTTACATATATTTTAATAAAGACTTTTGAAAGTATTTTCTGGTTAGGATAAGACATCTTGGTCCAAATGGCATATTTTCAGGATTCTTAAGAAGACACAGTCCTAACTACTTTAATATTTATGTAGGATTGGTCAAAATTAAAATAATTTTGTAATACTACTTTACTTGATTTTAAAAATTAAAATAAAATAAAGTAGTATTACTGTGAATGTGCATATGTTTATAGGAGACATTTTATGTATTTTATTAAACAATAACTTGTGAGGTTGCTTCAAGCGTAACAGTTATGTAGGGCTTCTGTGGATGTTTTTATTCATATATTACAAGCATGATGGAGCATTTGTGCATCAAAACAGAAGAACAAACCACCTTCAACTTCATGAAACACATTTTATTGACTAAACATTTCCAGCTGTTTACTTGTGTCCAGACTTCTGAAGGGAGCCGTGAGGCTCATACATTAACAACTATTGTTTCAGTGAACTTGACTGCAAATGTGTTCAACACAAACCATCCATCACTGCTCAGGGTGTAGTCGGGGAGAACCGGGGTGAATGACCAGTTATCTCCGAAGACCATGACTACCTCACTAACAGACCCCACTATGTGAGGCTGCATGATGGTGTGTCTGAGGTGGTGGTCAGGCAGCACGGGGGCCGTCAGGGCACAGTTCTCTCACCTTTCCTCTTCACCCTGCACACATCTGTTTTCAGGTATTCCAGGGACAGCTGTCATCTTCAAAAATTCTCCGATAATACTGTCATCATCGGCTGCGTGTGCCGGGGGGAATGGCAGTGAGTACATGAAGGTCATCATAGACATTGTCATGTGGGGAGGCCTGGGGCAGAGAGAAAGAGGAGGAGGAGGAGGAGGAGGAGGAGGAGGAGGAGGAGGAGGAGGAGGAGGAGGAGGAGGAGGAGGAGGAGGAGGTTGCTAGCCATGCATGTTTTTGATGGTGGTAGGAAACTGGAGGGAACCCACAAAACTTTTTTTTTTTTTACTCCATGTCACTACAGTATCTACCAGTGTCGAGAACCTCTTTTATTTTTTGGCTCAAATACAACCTAAAGTCACAACTAGTGACTCCTCATTCATCAATTTTTTGTGTGTATCCTGTTACTGAATTAACTCTCATTTCCCAGAAACAGCTAACCTCTCTCACAAAATAAATCACACAGAATTTCTAAAAGAGACTACTGTATATAGCATTGTGAGAATAAATTTACAACATAAGTTAGGAGGTTGGTGATGAAACCTCATTATGCCTGTCTCACATGAATGTCAAAAGACTCCACAGCTAATCAAGAATGCTGCTGTATGGATGGTGTAGATTCTCATTCCACCTGGTCATATTCAAACCGGAAAACAGAAGTCAGTTCAAGCCAGATTCAACTGTCAAGGGGCGGCGGTGGCTCAGTGGTAGAGCGTGCGGTAGAGCGGGTCGTCCAGTGATTCAAGATTCTATACAGAATCATGTGACTGTCTACCAAAAATCTGCGCTGAAGTGAAGTCGCAAGCGTTGATGCACGAATGCTCGAGGGTGCACTATATTAATTTTGCCATCTGTAATCCATCATGGATTAAAATGTTGACTGGATGCCAGTTTGCAGTTTCACTACTACTTATTTCTGTGAAAAAGGGTTTAATCATATTTCAGAGTTTTATTTCTATTCTGTCACCCAGCCAGAATCCAAAGTATTTAAAAGAGGATACTCCTTCAGTTTCTGTCCTACTTACAGTAGAAGCATTCATTACTGCGACATTGTAGTTTCCTACAGAATATCATACACTTTATTTTATCCGGCATTAATGGTAACACTTTGCTGAATGAGTACTACAATATCCTTCTGATGATGATGAATAAAAATAACTGTCTGTTGAAATCATCCGCTGGCTTCATCTTAATCTACATATTTATGTATATTCATTCATTCATTCATCGTCTTTTACAGAGGAATAAAGCTGATGAGCCATACAATGAAGTTATGGGAAAGAGTAGTGGAAGCTAGACTAAGGGCAGAAGTGAACATTTGTGAGCAGCAGTATGGTTTCATGCCAAAAAAGAGTACTACAGATGCAGTATTTGCTTTGAGGATGTTGATAGAGAAGTACAGAGAAGGCCAGAGGGAGCTGCATTGTGTTTTTGTAGATCTGGAGAAAGCTTATGACAGGGTGCCCAGAGAGGAACTGTGGTATTGTATGAGGAACTCTGGAGTGGCAGAGAAGTATGTTAGAGCGGTGCAGGACATGTATGAGGACTGTGTGACAGTGGTGAGGTGTGCTGTAGGTGTGACAGAGGAGTTCAAGGTGGAGGTGGGACTGCACCAGGGATCAGCTCTGAGCCCTTTCTTGTTTGCTATGGTGATGGACAGGCTGACTGCTGAGGTTAGACAGGAATATCCATGGACTATGATGTTTGCAGATGACATTGTGATCTGCAGTGAGAGGACCTAAGTGGAAGAGTGAGGTTACAGGGAGAAGAGATCAAGAAGGTGGAGGATTTTGAGTACTTAGGGTCAACAGTCCAGAGCAATGGAGAGTGGAAAAGAGGTGAAGAAGTGTGTACAGGCAGGATGGAACGGGTGGAGGAAAGTGTCAGGTGTGGTGTGTGATAGAAGAGTTTCAGCTAAAATAAAAGGAAAGGTGTACAAAACTGTGGTGAGACCAGCGATGTTGTTTTGGTCTAGAGGAAAAGACAGGAGACAGAGCTGGAGGTAGCAAAGATAAAGATGCTCAGGTTCTCTCTGGGAGAGACCAGGAAGGATAGGATCAGGAGTGAATACATCAGAGGGACAGCACATGTTAGAGGTTTTGGAGATAAAGTCAGAGATGCCAGACTGGGATGGTTTGGACATGTCCAGAGGAGAGATAGTGAATATATTGGTAGAGGGATGCTGAGTTTTGAACCGCCAGGTAGGAGGCCTAGAGGAAGACCAAAGAGGAGGTTTATGGATGTAATGAGGGAGGACATGAAGGTTGTTGGTGTGAGTGAAGAGGAGGCAAAGGACAGGGTTAGACTGAGGCAATTGATTCGCTGTGGCGACCCCTGGAGGGAAAAGCCGAAAGGAAAAGAAGAAGATTCATTCATCGTCTGTGGTGGGTTGCAGGGAGCCTATCCCAGCTGACTGAAGGCATGAGACGAGGGAAACTCTGAGTGCGACGTCAATGTATTTATACATTTAATTTTTTTTTTTTTTTCGCCAGCCACATGACCATGTGTATAATGCCCCTAAAAATTAAGTGGACCTATATTGGCATATTAGCTTTTCCTAAGTGGTCTGCTCTGAAGCAAGATTATAGCTCTGTTAATGTGAAATACTGTATCTATTTTTTTCAGCAAAATAATTCCTCAGTGACCAAGTGATCTGTTCTTCAATTTAACAAATAGCATTAACATATTGAACCCCGAAACAAGTGGGGTTAACATTTAGGTTAATGGGTTAGTGAGATATGTTATGCTTAAAACAGATTTTTCAATGCCACCAAGGTAAATCTCGTTTAAGCTACTTAGCTCGCCATGGTAAATTAACCTGCATATGTAACTTGGTCCAAACGAGTTTATGTTCAGAATATTAGATGAAAAGCTTTTACTTATTCTTTTCATTGATGTATTGTATAAACAACAACCCCTAGCTGACAGAGCACATTATGTACTACAAGCCTTAATTAAATATATTGGCCAATCAAATGTGTGTAAAAGTTAAGCGTGTATCAGAATATCTAAAGCCAAAATGAAAAGGAAAAAAACATAAGAAAATCACTAGAAGTTGTCCAAAGAAGGTTTACTGAAGTAAAAAAAAGGCTTTTTAAAAAAGCACCAACAGGAAGACAGACAAGTGGGCACCTTCTTCCTAAACTCACTTGAGAGCAAGCGTGTGTAATCACTGATGGTCTGAGGAATACCGAGTGGAAGATCAGGTATGGAGTGGTGCAGCTGATCAATCAATGATCAAGAGAGGAGAAGGTGGGAGTGCAATGGAGAGGACCAGTGACCCATGCACTGAAGATACAAACAACTGCACACAGAGACAGAGAGAAACATGAAGAAAATGACAGACCAAGGGGGAAAGAGGAGAAACGTGATTACGAGAGAATAGGGGAGAGGTAGACTGCTGATCCTGATAGTTATTATAACAAAGCAACAGAAACAGTCATTATTCAGTTGTGATAGGGCTGGACAGAGACTTTTGGAGCATGTTCAATTTTTAATTACCCGTATTTTATGAAAAGAAAACAGAAATTAGTGGAAAGGGGCATGTGACAGTTTTCACTCTCATTACAGAGAAGTTACACATATGCACACTGTAAAGTCCGGTGAAAAATTTATGAGATTTCCCTAATGAAATAAACTTGCTGTCCATGATAAAGTATGATTAGGAGATTCATGTCTCTTTTCATTTCTCTTTTGAATACCATATCCATTCCATCTCTTTGCCTCCAGTGTCATAGGGATGATGGTTTCATAATCGTGCATTTTGAGCTTGAGTCAACAGTTAGAATTTCATGTTATCTGACTCTCGAAAAGTAGATACTAAATCTTTTTCCATATCATGTAACCACCTATTAGTCCCTTTTCTAATATATACTGAATCACGACTGGGCAGCAGAGCAGCACATCGGGTAACACTGTTGCCTCACAGCAAGATAGTTTGATTCCATCTGAGGCCTTAGTGTATGGAGTTTGTATGTTCTCCCCGTGTCTATGTGGGTTCTTTTTGGGTTCTCCAGCTTACTCCCACCAACCAAAAGAATCAGAAAGTGGATGGCATGTGGGACATGAACAACAAGAGGACTCAAAACTTGAGCACATAATTTGTTTCTTAGTTTGAACACCCAAGATGGTGTGGACGTGGTCCGGACCAAACTGACACACCTCCGCGGTGATTACATGGGCAAATACACCACCGGTTGTTTCACTAGCAGAACAGACCAAAGACAATTATCAGTTCTGGCCATCTTATTTTGTGGTGGAACACTAAGAGAACATTCACAAACTGAACTAGTGTACTATCACACTATGATTAATGTGACATGTTCTCATCCACAACCAACAAACAGAGTAGGTCTTGAGGCATTAGTTCAAATGCTAATTTTCATGATTAAAAATACAAGCAGACCAAAACTGTGAGTCAAGATTAGCATGTGCCAAACTTAATCAAACAGTTAACCAGCAGGAGTCACCTGGAACCTGTTTCATCATTTGGTTCAGCTGGGTCTAGATGATTTACAGCTCCATTTACAGCTCTGAGCTCTGACACTGGTTTGCTGCCCCCATAGGGTTCTCAACAGGAAGGATGGGGGTGTTTTGTGGTGATTTGGATCGTTCAACAATGGCACCTTTATTCACGAGTGACTGAATGAACAGAGAAACACCCTGATTTGCCTCTGATCTAAGAACACAGTAGCGTTGCTTCCATCCTTTGTTTCTAAGATCAAGCTGCAATCTCATAAACAGTAGGAAACTCTTGACAACATTACTTCTTCAGTCATTAGAATCATAGTAGTGATCAATCTATGTGTGTTCGTGGGTGTTTTTTTTGTCAGTGACCTATCTCCTCATGAATACATTTATGGAATTTCCTAAAGAATGAATGGAGAGTCTTTCAAGTGGTGCATTTGGCCACTTAGGTGTGCCGAGAGTTGCACATCCGCATGCAATATGACCAGAACTTATCACATTTGTAGCATTCGTCACCTGTCCAGACATCAGGCGGGATCCTGTCCTCTCTGTATGAGCAGAACTTTCCCTGAGTCCCTTGGAGACTCCTGCATTCAGTCATAGCTCAGACATCTGGCAACGGAGTGTCCATCCCATTCTTGCCAGGGAAATTCTTCCTGCTAAAATGAGAGTTACTAATTCTCTTAAGAATTATGAATTACAGACATGGTCGGATCAATCGCTTCTCTTAATATTGGGATGGAGAGCAGCACTTCAAGAGTATTACTCTGACAATTGTAACAGCACCTAAAAAAAAAATACCCGGAGGTGAGCTGACAGTGGGAGGTGTCAGTTCACCTCTGGGCACTGCCGAGGCACCCTTGAGCAAGGTGCCGTCCCCTTTACAAATTGCTCATTTGAGGCGCACCAAGAAGGAGCTGCCTGTCACTGTACCTCCCTTGCATGCCTACAGGCCCCCTTGTGTGTGGTGTGTGTATTACAGGGGCCTGTACACACTAATATGCATGCATGTGATTTGATTTGATTGACTAACAAAAACTAGAGTGTGCGTTCTTAATTTCCCTTCGGGGATTATAACAGTGTATTTAATTAAAATTAAATTAAATTAAAATTAAATTAATCCCATATAGCCATTCAAACCCATCCCAACAACAGATTTTACAACACTTGATGTTGGTTCAAATGCTTATCTCCTGTCATCCTTTGAAATGGACCTTTTGGGGTCAATGCATTTCCACTTGCTGTATAAACAACCCTCCACTGTAACACAGTAAACACACTTTCACATGAACACACTTTCAACTCTCGTGGGCATATTGTCTCCTAAAACTTTAAATAGAAACATCTTCTGACATGTTTGGTGTTTTTTGACTCAAGTTAATGAATCACCTCAGTCAAAATAATGGGACATGAAATCCTTGAGCGACATCAGATCTGTTTAATGATTTATTCATCTCGTAGCACTTGGTAAAGACACGTCAAATCAAGCTATAACGGAATGACAACAACATGGCAATGGTTGTAAAAACTCAATTTTTATAAGTTTGACACCATAAGTTTGACACCTGTCAGTCACATTCCTGCAGTTAAAACATTCAAATTATACCAAATCTAATAAAACATGGATCATTCAAAAAGTTCATTACCTGCAGACATCATATCATTTTTCTCATTTAAATGTTTGAGTGATTACTTAGCTTGGTTGAGCCTTAAAGAGCAATACATGGACTTTTCCCATGTGGGTATTTTTTATGGAAAGACTGGAAATTATTTACCACACAGATTTGGAGATGAAGACTACATGCAGTACATAGCAGAGCATCATTTCTCATTTTGCTTTCTGCTGGAGATTGCTGCAGATCATGTAATTATTGTTCTCCTCACAGGAATACAATATTTCACCCACCTTCATTCCATCTGCTCTTAAACTATAAAAAACATAAATTTCTTTACTCCTATTAAAAAATCCTAACTTGATGTATTAAGTTCATTCATTCAACTAAAAATAGCTTGTCAGTTTTTTTCTCTTCTAGAAATATGTAGTGAAGTAGTATAAATAGTATAGTAGTTACACAAGTCCATCATTGCACAGAGGCTGAAGTCCAGCCCATGGCCTTTACTGCCTGAGGCCTCTGGCCAAATGTCTCCCTCCGATCCCTCTCTATCCCTGTTTCCTGTCTCAGCTCTTCATCTGGCCTATAACATTACAGTCCCCACCCCCTCACCCCCAACCCCAGCCCCCTCAAAAAAAAGTTGTGAAAAATAGAGTTCAGTACTTATTACAAGTACAGGTACCACACACAAAAAAAGGATAATTTGGATGGACTCCAGCTCAAAGGTAAAAAAAAAAAAAAGAAATCACTCTTTCTAATGCAGTGATTACAGGCTGGCACCAGTGGTGTACTAAGTCGGATCAGTGCCATTATCAACTTCAAAGTAATCAGAGAGGATATACATTCAACAACATTGTTGTCACTGAGCAATCAGAAAATCCAGGGCAAGTCTCAGAAAACGCTTATAATAGAAGTTAATCACCACCATATCATCGATGAGTAATGAGTGTCTGTTGAAGATAATGTATTTTTAATGAGCAGGAGTTTCAGCCAGGAAGTGTCTGTCAGTATCCCAACTTGTGATAAAGAAAATCCTGTTGTCTCCACATAAGTATGTTTATTTTCTCTGCATCGATTGCATTCCAGCATGGGCTCACCTCTACCTCGGTTTGTAAAATATATTCAGATCAGTCACCTGGAGAGCTTGCTTGTACAGCCAGCGAGAATTTGCATGTTACAACTTGAACTCTCTCTGCTGCTACCAGTTCTATTTTCCTTCAGCAGCCTGGCTTCTTCCTACCTCCGTAGCTCAGTGAAATGCCATCATTCAGCCGCAAGCCTTTGACAAGAATACAGCCACAAAGGCTGAATGCATAATTTCATGTTTGCTCACCAACGCTGTCTGTGCCTATTTACATAAATCACCCAGCTGCAGCGTGTCAGTTCATTTAAAAGAACAAATAAATAAATAAAGCCAGTTACTGTCGAACCTCACACAAATACATCTCTCTCTCTCTCTCTCTCTCTCTCTCTCTCTCTCTCTCTCTCTCTCTCTCTCTCTCTCTCTCCCTCCCTCCCTCCCTCCCTCCCTCCCTCCCTCCCTCCCTCCCTCCCTCCCTCCCTCCCTCCCTCCCTCCCTCCCTCCCTCCCTCCCTCTCTCTCTCTCTCTCTCTCTCTCTCTCTCTCTCTCTCTCTCTCTCTCTCTCTCTCTCTCTCTCTCTCTCTCTCTCTCTCTCTCTCTCTCTCTCTCTCTCCCAGAGATTAGGAGGCACTATGGTAGCACCTAGATGGCCTACCGTGGAGGACAAAGCTGCTCTGGCAAAGTTCACATTGCAGCATGGGATAAAGTTAAGCGGTGGGAGAGCAGGTCAGTTACGACAGCGTTAAAGCAGGCTCCCTAATGAACAAAGCAGTGGTAATTTTTCTTGACGAAATTGAAAAGGTGCACCAGGTGATTGTGAGAGGGGTGGTGATTAAGAATACCTTCATCCCCGTCCTCCACCTGGCTAGCCCAATTAAAACAGTGATCATATCAAACACACCGCCATACCTCAGAGACGAGCTCCTGGAGAAGGGCCTGTTGCGACATGGTCGGCTCCTGGGTCCTATCCATATGTTCCCGGTCGGAAATACCACTCAGGCATGTTACGTCTTCCGGAGACAAATTACGTTGAACCCTAATCGATCTGATGAAGAGCTGAATTTCACGCTCACGTTTAAAATTGATCATTATGACTACACGGTTTATATCACCAGTGAGGGCATGACATGTCTCAAGTGCAGATGGGAGGGACATCTCATGTGTAACTGTCCAAAGGGAGAGGAACACCGGCCATGCCCGCAGGGGGGCCAGCGGCGGGTGCCGCGAAGCCGGGACTTGCAGCTGCTTACGCGGCTGTGGTGGCGTCTGGCAATGCGGCCCGGGCTCCGGGGCCGCGCCCTTGTGGGTTTCCTACTCTTTTACCTACTGGGTTGCCGACTGCCAACCCGGAACCACAGACTAACACAAAGGGCCGCAATCCCTCTGGTGTCTTCCAGTACTGCGGTCCTGATTTCACAATCGAAGCCTTGTGAGTTTCCAGCTCCACCACACGCGGAATCCCGGGGAATCAACCCAGAGGTCACAGGTGACAGTGCAAAGGTTAAACAGTCACCTGTCATCAAGCCTGAACAACAGAATAACACAGAGGCTGAGGGGGCCAGAGAAACAGCTGCCAGGATGGTTAAAAAGTCGCCGGCCGCCAACCCGGAGCCACAGAATTGCACGCAGGACATGGATAACAGCACAAAAAATGGACAGAGTGATTTGGTGAAGGCTGAGGGGACCAGAGAGACAGCCGCCAGGGTCGTAAAGTCTCTCCTGGAGAAGTACGAGGAGGATGATGATATTGTGATAGATGAGGAATTATTAAAGATAGCTCTTAAAAGGAAACCCACTAACACAAGAATGAATAAAGCGGGAAAAAATGCTAAAGAAACACCTGAGACACCTCCTGATACAAGTACAGTAGCTCTGACAACAAAAATGAAAGTCTGAAAGAGGCCGTAACAGAAAAGTATGAATCACAAAAGATAAGAAAAATTCCTGCAAGACACAAAAGGTTCAAGGGCAAAAGTAGGAAAATTTATTTCCCGACCTTATGTTTCTGGATAGCGTCAGTTTTTATATGAAAAGTAAAACAAAAAGTGGTGAACCAGTTTTAACAGACCAAGAGTTTTATAGATTGAAAAATCTAAGGAAAAAAGTAAAAGGCATGATTGTAGAAGAGAGGATTGTGAAGAACGGATAAGCTGCAGCAATACAGCTAGTGAATATATTGGGAAAGACTGCATTATAAATGAATTCACCAACGTAGCAATGAGACTATCTGCTAAAACTCTAATGGTAGCTAGTTTTTTTTATGTAACTTAAAAACAAGGTGCAATTCATGCTTCCCAGCTTCTCCAACTCAGTAATACAAAATCTTTCAGCTTGAACACAGAATTTAGCAGACACATCCCTCATGTCTAAAACTAGCAGCATCCTGTCCACTGCAATATGGGGGAGAGAGAGAGCAATCAACTCAACACAAAACTATTAACTATTTCTCCTTCTTTCTCCTGTTACTGAGCTCTAACCAAAAGCCCACTGCCACAGCATCAATCTCTTTTCTTGAACTGCATTCCATGTGGTGCACGATACCATCCGGCCACATGCTTCCTCTGCCTTGCACCCCTGCTACATTTATTTATTTTGGCACTTTTATTCCTAAGGCTCACACACAAACTCATCTCTCTATCCTTGTACGACACATACATCTACTTTTCATCAGCATCAATTTTGTCCATTACATATTACGCAATAAAGAATTTCAAACACATATTTGTTTTGATGTGATATCCTTTTCAGAAAAAAATTTTGAGCAAACATAATAGCATAATAATATTGAATTTATTTAAGTACTTCAAATAATATCTGGTTTACTGAGTTTTAATCTAATAGGGAGCCTGAATGAGTTGCTTGGTGATGTGGATAAACCTGAGTAAAACTCAGGAAAGATGCTTTGACTTGCTGTGGAGTGAGGCAGAGCCATCCCATAAAGCTGACGGGGGTTCCATTGTACTGATGCTGTGTTTGTGTTGCTGTGCCTCTGGGCATTTGGACTGTGACAACTGTGTTGTACATTTTATCTGTGGTGTCTGCTCAGTTCCGTGGGGTCACAGTGAAAACAACAATCAATACTCCCAACTATCATGTGTCATGGTGAGATACATACGTGTACTGACACGCATAGTTTTTTCCTTCTATATATCATGCATGGTATGATATCTTCCCCTTCCTTCTGTGTCTTCCCTTCCCCTTCCTGCCTGTCTTTCCCCATACACGACACATTGTATCCCCTCACGTGACCATCCTGGTTTGAGCCCTTATTACAGTTTATTGATCACCCCCAGTGCTTTTCTCCCTTTGCTCTCTTCCCTTGCATGTTCTGTTGGAGCGGTCTGCGTCTACAATCACACTTGTCAATACCATCGCTTTTCGTTTGGAAGCAGAAATGATGTGCAAATGCTTCTATCTCCTAAATGATGAGTGATCAAAAGTGCATGAAATAAGCACGAAAGGCGAATGAACATAGGAAGCAAGGTGTGTGTGTTTGTATGTGTGTGTGTGTGTGTGTGTGTGTGTGTGTGTGTGTGTGTGTGTGTGTGTGAGAGAGAGAGGGGGGGGGTGGGGGGGGTGGGGGTTGGGCAGGGAATCTGTCAAGGAACTGTTTGACATTGATGCAGGTAAGCAGGTGAAATACAAAACAGGAAAAATGTTCATTTATCAAGAAAGAAAAGAAAGATTCTGTCACGTCTCATTGCACATTACTCTGTGTGTGTGCTTGTTTGCTCCCAAAAATCATCATCACCCAACCACCGTTTCCCCCACATCACTAAAAATCAAGTGTATATCCAGAAGACTTTCCTCTGCCACAAGAATAAAGGTATTGCAGGGAGGGCAGGGAGAAGAAACAGCGATCAAAACCTTATTTTCCCCTCCCAGTTTATTCCAACCACCTGCAGCTGAAGTGGGAGGTAGTGTTGTAACAAAATATGACAGCGATAGTGATCTACAAAGGACGTAAGCCTTTCATTCCATCCATGACAGAGAGCAATGGAGAGGCGGGCTTTGGAGTGGGGACTTTGTGAATACCAAATGAGTTCAACCAAGGAGGTTCAATCGAGCCTGGGCAAGAAGGGGAAGATGGGTGTGAGGAGGGAGACAAGATTGACTCATCCTGAAAGGATGAGCCCCCCCCCCCCCCCCCACACACACACACACACACACACATACAGACACACCCTCCTATCAATTGTCCATCCATTTACCTTTGACGCTCCATGTTCTGACTCCTCAGACTTGGTTTGACACAGTTCCACGAGGGCCACTTTAGCTAAACAAGGGATTTGAAGATCAGAGGCCAATCTGCTGTGAGAAGTAAACACAATAGACTTCTGCTGTCCTTCGAACAGATGCAATAACTCAGGATTTGAAGTATAAACTGGGCGTTTGCAGTCAATTGCATGTTAAGGGGATTATTGCTGGTTTGAATCATTGACAGTTCTTAATTGAAAACCAGCATGGGAGAAAATGACAATGGCAATGGCAGCAGCAAATGAATTCACACTCTGTGCTCTCACTGAATGTTTTTCAGAATATTAATAATATTTATTCAAGTCACGAAATTGAAGAAAATGTAATGGATGTCCAGTATGAAAGAGAGGGCTGATAAGGCTGTTAAGCCTCAAGAATGAAGCTGCGCAATATTGTACAACAAATGACTTCAAAAACCTAATGATTCAATAGTGCTACGACAATGGTGAATGAATCCATATGATTTAAAGAAAACTGGTCAGTTATCTTGAGTGTGACTATCATTTCTCAAAAAGTAGCTTTACAACGCTTTGAGACCCAATTCAGTCATTATCCTTTTAATAACCCTATACTTACAATTAACATACTTCCAGCTTTTCCTCATTTGACAAAAAACCCCCGCAATAAATGCATCAATACAATGGCAAGCCTTTTCTGTGTTCATATTTTTAACCATAATGTCCTGGGTTTACTGCCTTTTTTGTGCCAAACAGTTAAAAGTGGTTAAATGTAATTACCTTAACTCTGTATTGCTATGTGTTTGAGTCAATAAACTCGGTTTCACATTTTTAATATAAGGTTATAGCATGTATTAAAATAAAAAAAAATCTAAGTAAAAAGTGTCAATAAAAATCACAAGGTTATTATCCAGCTGCAAAACACTTGTAAGTCAGATGTAGATTATAACATTGATTTTCACTACATTTTGGATTGAATTTCTGTCATAAATGGATGTGCAAAACATGCACAAGTGCATAATAAATGTACATAAGAATTCACCACACTATACTAATTTATCAGTCCAGTCATGTATCAAGAAAAATGCCAACCTCTGAAATGTGAGGATATGCTGAATGTATCTTTTTTTAAAAAATCAGGTTAGATTAGATTAGATTAGATTAGATTAGATTAGATACACATTAATGATCCCAAACTGGGAAATTCACTTATTGCAGCAGCAATCAGACAAACAAAAATAGGGAGAATATACATTGAAGAAAATTAAGACATGAGGCGACAGGAAATAATAGTCATATTCTTTGTATTCTATATTGTTAACTTTGCAGTATCTTAAAGACGACATCATGGACTTCAGGAATCATTTTGCTACTTTAACATTCTGACAGGCTACACGATTAATTGTGCAATTGAAATAATAATGGGTACATCAATCATTAACGTAAATGACCTTTAGTTCAATGCATTCTAAATAATGAACTTGGTGTTGAAAACAGGAAATATTGAGAATTTAAAAGCCACATAAATGACATGCACTAACCAATGGAATTCAGAATAAATTGCGTATTGAGCAGACACAAATTGTTGTGTGCAGAGGCAAACACAAAACATTTCCCACTGTTTTATTGCAAAGATCTGGCCTGACGTTCTCAGTGATAGCAACTAAAGGAACATAAGCCCTTTTGCTTACATAACATCAGAGTGCTCTAATGTAAAAGGTTTGCCTTTGGTAAGGGAACCATGACCACCGATGTCACTGTGTCACTATGACAAATATGTTCACCTAATGCTGAAAGTTGTTTATCCACCTGAGGCTCATTTTTACTTTTTCTTTTTTATTGTCGGAGTACTAGCTGAACATTGAAAGGTCTCTAGTGATAAAACCCATTTTTATCAAATGCTCTAATAAGGTAAATCTAATAGTAATCATCTGCTGAAACCCTATATTAAAATCCATATGGTACAGCAGTACCAGCTGCTCAACAGTGAGGAAGACAATTTTGCCATATATGGTAATTTTTGCTTTGAAACATATATACATTGGATGGGAAGTACATCTGACACAATGTCAGATGTACATAACAGAAGTTTATGTTGTGAGTTATTTACTGTTATTATTTACTGTTATTTCAAGATGATTACAGAAGCTCTTGCTGCGTTGTGTGCATCATACTAATGCCTTTACCCCCCCCCCCGTATTTATTCTTAAACCCATGTGCACCCATGATGCACCACAACACTTTCCTCCCACGCTTTCCCCATCAACACAGAGGAACCAGGGCTCTGTAGCACAAGGTTGCGGAAAGGGGCAACGTGTCGGTAGATGGCAATGAGGCTTGGAGGAAGAAAGTGCAGAACAATAGTTGTGACAGTGCAATGGAGATAAATGCAGTGAACCTTCTTAGCAGGTGTTAATTGGATACATATGTGTGCTGCTTTTCCTCCATCTTGAGCATTGAATCAAGACAATCAGAGCTATGGTGACTGGGAATTACAGCGAAAAATTGATTATGCATTGTCTGATCTTGACGGAGAGAGTAGTTGTAGCAGAAGGAAGACTCTTTGTCTAAAACAATGCAGCCTCTACCCATTTTATGTGGTTCAATGGAACTGTTTTATATTTGTCTTATATGCGTGCATCGCTGTACATGTGCATATACAATTTTTCTCTAACACTGAATGCCAAATCTCAGACGTGTTTGGCAATTTCAGGAAAGACTCATTATGATTGGGTCCTGTGAAGTGCTGTCTGTGTCCCCACATGCATCTCTGACTAGTCCTCCAAGCAACTGTTTTTTTTATCAGTTACCTGTCCAAATCTCCCAGCTTTCTGTTCAGCTTGTAAACACAGCACCAGCCTGTAATAACATACAGTAACAAGATAGAAATGTCTTCCCCAGCAATCACTCTTCATTCCGTCTACACACAGAAGAATCTTCCTGGATAGTTACCACATTGTCTTCTGTGCTGTAAGTGAAAATAATCAAAGTCACAATGACTGTAAGGATGAAATGAATACTACTCTACTAGCATGTAGGGAACCATGGATTAAAGCACTCATTTTCTTCAGTTAATCAGTGGCAATTTGTGAGACAGGCAATGCAACAACCAAACCCTATCAGAGGCCCCAGATGCCACATGTCATCATTCAGGCAGTAGAAAATGGATGTGCTTCATTTTGTCGCCTGTATTATCTGCAGGGGCACCCACTGGACTCCCAGAGGGCTTGTACTGCTCTATTAAAACTGTCCATCGTGTTGGTAATCATGTCTCCTGTCTTTCTGGGCAAACCAGCATGGGTTTGACAGTCAAGGGAGTTAAAAGTGTGTGCTGAAAAACTGTGTCTCAGCTGTAGTATTGCTTGTTGGCACAGTAACACTAGTTACTTCGGTCAGTTGCTTACAAAGTAAAGTCATAGAAACTAGGTGAAATGACAATGGAAAGGTGAGGGATTGTTTTCCAAATCAATCAATCAATCAATCAATCAATCAATCAATCAATCAATCAATCAATCAATCAATCAATCAATCAATCAATCAATCAATCAATCACTCAGTCAAACTATCAATCAAACAATCAATCAAGTTTTATTTTATATTGCGCTTAATCATGGCAACAGACATTTCAAAGTGCTTTAACAGACAGAAAAACTCGATTGAACCTTCCAGAGCAAGCATAAGCGAGAGTGGAGGGGAAAAACTCCTTCCTTGAGGAAGAAACTCCGGGCAGGACCCCAGTCTTTTGGGCGGTCATCCACCTTGACTGGTTGGGTGGGGAAAAAAAATAAAATGAAGATAAGGACAGGATAAGACAAAGAGAGAGAGAGAGAGTGGCAGATAGGTTAGATGGAGTCAGTGTTTTTGTGGTCATAATTAGACGATTTGATGCAGGCGCTGACGTGGGGACGGGAAGGTCAGGCTGCGTTCACCAACTCCTTGGTTGTTACCTTCAATACATGTTCCGCAACATATATTTGGCTAATTCGGGGCAAATTTACAGCTGCATGGATGACTGTATGGCGGCACGGAGGAAAGAAAGGCAGCAGGACCGCAGCCGATTGTTAGGTGAGGGGTGATACTGGTGGGATTGGAGGAGCAGGTCCACGGCGGATAGGGGGATGAGGGGTGAACCTGAGAAAACCTGTGAGGACATAGAGCACAGAGACTCCAGGGAAGAAGTTGAGTTAGTAGGAAGAGGAGTAAAAGAGAGGATCAGAGAAAAGGAGAAGAAAGGAGCTCAAGTGAGCAATAATCAGCTGTTTTCATATTGCTATTTTGTATTCCTTTACGAGTGACTTCTTTATTTGGGACACCATTGGTCATCGCTGCAACCAAACAGGGCTATGTGCCAAACTCTGTGCCTTGGACCCCCTCCAGATTACCTGTGTTTTCCTCCATTATCTTGGACCTCCTTCCAGAAAGAGCTGCCACTCTGATGGTCTATGAAGATGTTGCCGAGATTGTTTCAGTCTTACAAGCTGTCCCAAATGAGTGAAAACATGAAATTATTAGCAAAATTTCAGCATTGCAATATATGACTGCAAATTTTTCTGGGAAAGGTTTCGTTTTGTAAAATATCGGGCAACCGAGATAGCCACGAGTAGGTCACTCTTCGGCACTAATGCACATTAAAAAATGAAAGAAGGTCTGATATCCCTGAGTCACAAATAATAACACGGGTGAAAGTACATTATCAGTTTGCATGTCACACTGAGGCGTTTTGCTGAAGAATTTCGAGGGTGAAAGACCATGCAGCGCACAAACATAGTCGCCTGGCTCCGCTTTCGTTTTCAACATTCAACAGCATGGTGCAATGAAAGTGTTTGCTCATTCACCTCTGTTGTTTATTCATGCAAGAGAACATTCCTTACAAATATTCACAGGGGCATGAAAACATCAAGAGATAAAATGGAAAATAAATATTGTGAAGCGTGGATATCCACTCATGTCAGTTGATATATCAAAAACTGACTATAATTTTGTTAGGATCATAAATATAATTGCTGAGAAACCTCTACACCCCCACAAACAGTAATCAAGTTGTTTGTTCTAAATATGTTTTTCTAGGATCTTGGATTAAATATTTCCTTTGATTTATTTGAGGTTTTTTTTTTTTGGAAGGGGTTTTTTACCTCTACATTGTACTGTACTATTTTTTTTTTCTTGTTTGTTTCATCAACTTTTCCCAGGGAGTAATGGATAACATCTAATTCTCATCTATAACTCTCACAGTTGCCCTAAAAATGTCACCGCCATATCTCCCCGAGGGCCAGTATACTTCCACACGCTGCTCCACTGAGTGCCCTGTCTTCGTTTGCCTCCTCCATCCTCCCTTCCTCGCCTTTCCCATTCTTTCAACTTGTGCTGAGGCCCTCTAAAGCTTTTTTTTCCCTCTCGAGCGAAAAAGTGACAACAAAAAAAGCACATGACTGGTTTTAAACAAAGTCTTAACAGTGATGTAACTTAGCTCTTTGACTTCATGTTGCCTTTGTAGCTGATGTGGACACCACAGCTCTAAGCATCTTGTTAGTGATGTATCACATCCAGAGAAAAGGAGGACTGAAGTTGTAATCAGGATTTCAGCAGCAGAGAAGCAGTTAAAGGTTTGTTCACAAAGATTCCCAGTGACATTCAAACTGAGATGCATCATTCAAGCATTTCAGCTATAAGCAGACACATTTTTATAACAGTACCATTAATGCTACACCATCCCTGTCATTTAAAATCACCTGATGACATCATTCAAGATCACTTACCCTCTGCTAACAGTGTGTTCCATTTTGTTGTTAGCCTGCAGCCTTACTGTTCATGTGCAGCTAGTTTCAGCTTTGATTACTGACATTAAAAAAAAAATAAAAAATCATCCTCTGCCCAGGGAGAGGATGCCTGGGAGTCATCCATTTAATTTCTAGTTTCAGTGGAATGGGGATGTATTAATTGGTGAAAGTTTACCCTATATTAGTTTTCAGAACCATGTTTTCAAGTCAATGATCTAAACCCCCTATGTATACAATTCCCTGAGGTGATAATGTGTATTTTTAGCAGCAACTACACCTAACTAGCTTTCCAAGAATATGTTTGTGATTGACATACTATACCCTAACGAGATACTGGCCCGGTTGTAAAGTTTTGTGTTTTGTCCGAGCTGATCTCCAGTATAGACCCGGTGGGATTGCATTTTACTGAGCACAGCTTGATGTCATTGTTGGCTGAGCTCCGTGAGGAATGTACCCAAAGCTGACTGATTCTACACTTCAAGACATGCAGAAATAAAGTTGCAGTATAACCTGTGTTCCAGGTAAAGTATGTTATGAATTGTAATTCTGTTAATAAAGAAGTGTGCTCTCTTCATTTCAGACACAAGCGGAGTAGCTGAAATGGAGCACATTAGATATCCGTGGCTAGAGTGGAAGCAGTGCAGTGACAAAATCAGCTCCATGGCCCTGATTTCTCTCCTAACCTATCTTCATGGCTCCCTTAGGAGAAGATTGTGCCGCAGTCTGTTCACGGATGCTGTTTCTTTGTTCCTTTCCTCCTTCTCTCTTGCTCTTTCACTGCCTTACTTTGCACTTTTTCCTTGTCTGTTATACCACAACTTATATTTCCCTCTTATTTTGTACCTAATGCTATTTATCACAGTCTAGAAAAAAAGATTTTGGGATGTCTGTGCTTCCTAACAATGAAAACAGCATATGCAGCAGCCTGTATGGCTTCTCTCTATCAGTCCAGAGTCAGTCTATGAGGTCAAAAGACAACATGTTACAGAAACTAGTGCTGGTGACAGAGATCTGCTTTTTATAGACAGGTAAACTTGATCGGTCCTTCAAATGAAAGCTTTGCTAATTAAATATATTGAAAAAGCTCTGAGAAACTACTGGTTTTTAATTACCTCCTGTTTGAAACATTAGGCAACTCATTTTCTTATATTGTATTATGTGGCATAAGGCATATATGAAAAATTAACACAGATTTTGCCCAAGGAGGTGGGGGGTAACTTCTAGCTGTGCGAGGCTGAGCTGCTGGTGCATTTCAGGGGTGAATGGACAACTGAAGGGAATACCTACTGTGTCAAAAATGAAAAAGATAAAAAAGATTATCAATAGCTTATCCATTTATTTATTCACTCATTCATCCATTCCTATATTTATGCATTAATTTTCTTATTACATAGGAGCACACAGGCAGTGTGGTGTAACATCCGCTGTTTTTTGTAGTACATAACTAATTTATACTTACTCCTCTTTTCGAGCACAAAGAGCAGACAGAGCTTATCCACCTGATAGATGGAGGACAGCAGTTGGTCCAGTTTCAAGTTCAAGTTTATCTCAAAGGGCTTTACAATCTGTACATGGACGATATCCCTCTGACCTTTGTGTACTGCGAGAAGTGCGATCCTCACATCGGAGTTTAATTTAACTCTTATGTGGCTGAAAAAGAATTACTGAAAATAGAGATACATCTGGTTCACAACAGTTCCAAATTCACAGATTGAAGGCAATCTTGATGAATTTTAGCTTCCCTTGAGAATATGCAGCGATACAGTGTGACAAATCTCACTCCAGGGGAATTTTAAATGCTTTGACTATGGTGCTAACCTAGACTAATAGATCATCTCAAGTAGTCTCTTCGAGCATGAAACTGAGATTGAGTTTTTTGCATACTTTGCTTAAGGGAGGCAACACTCCAGTGGTCAGAAATGTCATGCTGTCATTTGAGTTTGCTGTTAGATGAAATGAAGAGTTACTCTGAACTTGCTCTACCTCATTTGGAGTTCGTGTTTGTTGTGTGTTATTTAGTCTTACAACACAAGATAGCATGTGGAAACTCTCCGCGCTGAATCTTCCTAAAATTATAGATTCTGATTTGGTAAATTCCTGTTGAAGTTAAAAAAATCAGAACCAGTTTTGGTTAAATTTGCTCTGATGTTGTTGAATTAGTAGCACAGTTTAGCAAGGGTAGTAAAAATGGTGTGAGCTGGTGAACCTGAGAAGGCACTGGGGGGGTGATGAGGAGTAGTAGCCGTGTGATGGAAATAAAAGCACATTGAGAATCATGTTAAAAAACAGCTGCAATTTAAATGGATAATAACATAAGTGTCCCACTGTGTTTTTCATAAATGTGAGCTCAGACAATAACAGCAGGAAATTAATACTGAGCGTGCCTCACAGGATGACATGAGATTTGACAGGATATGACATTTTAAGTCTATACCTATTTTTGGTAAGGCTTGAAATAATCCTCCATCACTGGTCAACACACCATCAAGTGTTTGGACAGATGAATCTGAGTAAATGTGCTAAATCCAAATTGTCAACAACCAAAACTGTGAGATATATATATATATATATATATATATATATATATATATATATATATATATATATATATATATATATATATATATATATATATATATATATATATATATATATATAAACCCTAACTGGAAAAAAAACAGGAGCACAGTGCATTAAACTCTCTGATTAGGTTAGACTGCAAACTACAGGAGGCAATTAATTTTCAGTTGTGATGCAGCATCATCTGTCCTTGCTGCACATTTATTTGAATAAGCTAACCCCACTGAGTAGCACACAAGCTCAATAACAAACGCCAGAGATAGAGGTGCGATAATGAAAGTAAAATATGGGTGGATTATTTCTGTAAATTGTACCTGATCAATTCCTCGCCCCCTTTCCTAAGGCTCCCTACTCCCTCACTCATCAAGACTAATATAATGTACTGAGCAGAGAGAAACACACCTATCTCCAGATTGTTATTTCTGTTTTCTGCTGTTGGTTAAATGCCTCCTGATGTTTTCAGGGTTGACCAGGGGGATTTGAGCCACTTTGTATTGATGACACCGTAGGTACAACAAGAGCAGTGCAATGTTCCAGAACTGAATAATAATGTTCAGGAGCAAAGGACTCGCATCAAATCTCACTCAGATGTTTGTACCATAGACAATAGGCCCATTTGATATAATTAGGGATTAGGACCCAATGATTCCTATCAAATTCACTGTTAGTTCAAATTCATGATAGTTAAAATTTTAAATTGAAAATGTATGTGCACTTAAAAGAGTATACAGTCCTGCTTCACAACAGCCCACAATTATTTCCAGAAAAAGTCTAGAGTCATGGTTCAGTATCATCTCAGCAATGGCAAATATAATTTAGCATTGGGAATGTCACTGTTGGGTAAAGCAGTTTGCATGTCTATAAGAGGATTTCGAAAAAAAAGTTTTTTCCCATATACCAAAACACTGATGCACAAAGATGAATTAAAAGTCTGCTTTAGTTTCCTAAGTCTCAAAATATTATGATGAAAATAGTGCATCAGTGTGCATCAATCAACCTTGCCTTCCCTGCTCACCATGCGCTGATATGTAAAAGCAGCACCACTGATTCATCCTTAAAACACATCTACTGCTTTTGCTACAGTGCACTGTCAATGCAATTAATGAGCTGGCAATTTTAACCAAAGCCAAATGTTCAATATAGAGCCTCTATTTTGTACACTTTGTTAAATAGGTAACATTTTAACGGATTAAGCACTACTGATTATTTTAACTTAATATTTGAAACAGTACAAAACTACCTATGGATTGCTCAAACAACAAAACCATATAATGTCAAGTGCCAAATTTGGGTCACCACTATGTTTCTATCTTAAAATTGTTAGTTTCCTGTTGTCTTACAAAAGTCATGTTTCCAATCTGACAGCAATTATTAGACACTGTGGTGTTGCATCTGAAAGTTACACTGGCTCAGCACTCAGGCGTGTCCTAGTTTGAGATTCAGGCTTTCTGGTTTTTGAGTGTTACATAAGTTTTGTCACATAAAAGTATACATTACAACCGACAAATTAGAAATGAAAATAAAAAACTAAGAAACCTGAATCTACATTTGTTCATACTACATTTAGAGTGCATTATTTGGCAATGTGCAATTGTGGGTGTGAGTATGTGTGTTTGCTGAGAGAAGTGCGAATAAGGTCAGGAGCGTGTTTGTGTGTGTGTGTGTGTGTGTGTGTGTGTGTGTGTGTGTGTGTGTGTGTGTGTGTGTGTGTGTGTGTGTGTGTGTGTGTGTGTGTGTGTGTGTGCATGTATATACACGAAATGAAAAGGATCATCTGGCCTGATAATGGGTCTAGTATGACACCTCAATTCCCAAAAGAACCTGTCACAATTGGCATACCCCCTCACACACATGCACGCGCATTCATTCTCACATATGCGCGCACGCACACACACACACACACACACACACACACACACGCACACACACACACACACACACACACACACACACACACACACACAAACACACACACCCACAAACAAACAGTCACATAACTCCACCCTCACCCCCTTGTCTCAACAAATACATACATACACACATCCAATTACCCCCTGCCAAATATTGACCACTTAGAGCAGTGGTTCTTAACCTTGTTGAGGGTACCGAACCCTGCTGGTTTCATATGCTCACTCACCGAACCCTTCTTTAGTAAAAAAATATTTATTTATTTTTTTCAAATTTAAGACATAACTGCAGTATTTTTTTTTTTGCGCTATAAGGCGTACTGGATTATAACACCTTCAATGAATGGCCTATCTTTTTTTTTTAATTTCATACATAAAGTGCATAATAGTGGATAATAAAACGCATCTGAGAACTCATCTGAATCGTCTATTTTAAAACTTTTTTTCATTTATAAGGCATATTGGATTATAAGAAATTGAGAAGATTAAAGGCTTTTAGGTGCGGAAAATACTGTATATGTTTAACTGGTGTATTTAAAGAATTGTGCATTAATTTCACTTTTTTCAAACAAAACCAAAACAGTGCATGAACTTACATGAAATGACCTACCTGCAAATCAGTGTGACTTCTGCTGTTGTTATTGAGAGATATGCGTGGCTTCACCTTGGTAAGTGCTACTCTTATGTCATTTTCACAGCAACATCTGTTTCTTTTGTTTTCCATGCAGTTTAAGGAAGTGTCCTTTATTTTTGCCAGTACGAGACTATTTGCTCAACTTGACATTGCAAATCCTCCAGAACGCTGACTCCCATCACATTCCGTTATACAGTTCATGTAAATTCACGTTGCACATATTCGTCCGACCACTTTCTTTTTTTGCTCAACATAGTTACTATGAATTAAAAATCGATGTAGCGTCACGTGATCACCTGCAGCCAGTGATGACTAAGGGGGGGTGTCATCACAAATTGACGCGATGTGTCAAACGTACACAGTGTCGGATGTTTTGACACATCTTGTCAAGACAAAACATCGTGCCGGGTGTTTTGTCTTGACCTCCGTCTCCGCCGAACCCTTGAGACCGACTCACCGAACCCCTAGTGTTCGATCGATCCCAGGTTAAGAACCACTCATTTAGAGGAAGTCATTATTACAAGGCATTGTTTAAAAAGAAGGGGATCGGGGGGTGGGTTTGGTCTGGCAGTTGGTCAAATATGCAATTCATTAATGCTCAGCTTTTTCCACTCAATTACATTGGTCAGGTGTTAAAGACTTTAATTGATGTTTTGTTAAAAAAAATTTAAAAAAAGCAGCTGAATGAAAATGCCCGAGTTATCAGAAAGTCATTGCCTTGTTAAAAGTCAAAACACATTCAGCACCAGGCTGTGACCTTGTGTCAGACATTGCTTTAACGGGTTCCCACAATATTACCATCAACAGTAGACGAGAGTCCTGTGATGTACTGGTGGCGCGTCCAAGGTGTCTCTCTGCCTCTCACCTGTAAGTCCACTACGATAGGATCCAGCAGCCCCCATGACCTGCGAAAGCGGAAGACACAGTATGGAGAGTAAATGGATGAATCAATGAATCAATTAATCAATCAATGAATAGACAAGAACTTTAACTGAGACTTAACTCTACTTTGGCTGACTTTCTTTGAAATGGGGCAAAGGAAAATACCTTCATTGCTTTCTACAGTAAGGTTACTGTTGTTCCATACGGCTGATGAGCATTGCATTCTACAGAGGAGGAGCAATATGTCTTGATTTCCCTTGAAATTCAATGAGCCAATTTGAAGGAATCTGGCCAGAGGGATAGCTGCCCATTAGCAAGCATCATAAAAACGGTAAGTCTGCAGCGTTTCTTCACCACCCATAGCTACTGTACGGCAACAATGAAACATGCATGTGCTCAGAGTGACATACAGCTGGTCAAGGACACACTCACTGGAGACTTTGTCTATGTCTCTATATCAAATTGTCACACTACATCAATAGGCACAGCAGGAAGCAAACCCATACACATCCTGATTAAGGATGGTAGTTTCAGTGAGCTAGAGACAACAGCTTGGAGGGCACGTATAGAATAAATGTTCCTCTGAAGGAACAGAGGTTGAGCCCCCCCCCCCCCCCCCCCCCCCCTCCAGGTTATATACAAATACAGTATGCTGAGAGTCAGAGGGCTCCTCTCTGACAGAGAAGATTTAGAGCACTACTACTTCAGGCCTCAAGGGTGGGTGACAAGGGCAGACTCATCGATGCAAGAATCAACATTTTAGGAGCCAATCAAGGAAATAATGGGCAGTTACTCGTGGATTTATGTGTAGTATTGGTTGAAGCCCTCAGCACTTGCAAATGTGCACATAAAAGTTAACGACGCACAGCAGCAGAAGGAAATTGACGTGTTTCAACCCTTCTTTTCTCATCATTACTGTGACATTTGTGATCCCTATTAAATTAAAAGGGCTGGGCACATGTGCTGTTGGGCATTTATTTTAAGTGAAAAGAATCAACAACAGCAGAGAACCGATCAAGGTCATTTATTATAAAAGCAGATACTTTTGCTGTAAATTTTCAATGCAAGGCCACTATCAATTGACACTTTGGTCATGTTTGGCTACTCCTAAAGAAAGAAAGAAGCACACCTTTATTGTCCCTCTTTGGGGAAATTATCTTTACACTCTTTTTATTGGTTGAACATACATTTTACAGTATATGTTATTACAATAAGATAGTATTTAAACCATTTATTCACTGCAACTCATCCCCCCCTTTTTTTTTCTATTATTCTTTTAAAGTTTGAATACTGGCAGCAGGATTACTTGTTCAATAGTAGCTTGGTGATAGCATCACTCCTTCGTTACATTATCTTTCCCTTTCAATTCTTTCACTGTGTCGTACCTTTCACACATTCTTAAAACTGAAATGAAGCTGAGCTTTCTGCAAGGCCTGAAATGCTAAATTCAGTTGTCAAATAATAATAATCAGTCCTTTATTCGTCCCTCTTGATGAAATTCTTTTTCACTTCACCCACACATGTACATATAGGTATGTGTTAATTACACACGGGGGTTACAGGTTACAGGCCCCTGAACACACACATACTAGGGGCCTGTAGGCATGCAATTAGTATACAGAGAGAGGACATACAGAGGTACAAGGGAGGTACAAGAGAGGCGGAGTGACTACAGCTACAGCTACCCCAGTTTGAGACTGCTGTTGTACAGCACTATGGCTGTAGTTTAAAGTTTCTTTCTGCAAAAATGTCCACCTTTAGAGAAAACTTGAACCAAGGGAGACCTCAAACAGCTGTGAACTTCTCAGTTCAGCCTCTATGCTTTCTTTGGCTTTTGTGCCTGTTGTGTTTTGAGTGGTGCTGTTAGAAGTAGCCTTTTCTCCTTGGTGCTGGTGGTGCTGGTGGTGCTGTTAGAAGTAGCCTTTTCTCCTTGGGCTGTTTCTGTCAACTTTTTTTTTTTTTTTGCTCTTTTTACATGCTTCATATAAGAATGAGTCCCTGTCTGTTCTCACCATGAAATCATTCTCACAAAAAACCCCAGCATCTTAGCATCTGAACTCTTCCAGCGATGAATACATCAATATCCAAATTCTGTGCTCCGAAAATGCTGGGACTCAGCTCTGTTTTCTTGCACATTAAGCAAGGTCAAGGTGTAGTCTCATGGGGGTTGTAACTTAAAACTTTCTGAAACTCGCTAATCATGTTAATAAGGCCAAAGCTCACCCAAGCAGTCTTTGAGCACCCTGAAAAAAGATAAATGCCTATCAAGACGTTGCTGAATTATTTATCAATTCTACTTTTCTGTCTATTTTCTCTTACCATACTTTTGCTGTATAAGAAATCTGTTAGCTGTTGCAGATAAGATTCAGATGAATGGCCCAAAATACAAGAAGGGGATTTTTTTTTTTTTTCCTTTTGACTTAGTCAAGCCCCTCAACAAAAACACTCATTTCACACTGAGCAATTGGCAAACAGCAAAGGCTTTAGAAAGTTTAATTATGTGTAATTATATCTATTTGACTATATTCCCATCTATCTGTCAGCACCGTTTTTTCTCTTAAGCGTATTTAACTAGAAGGAACCCTGATTATTTTATAATGATGAGAGGATGAAAGCAGAAAACAAAGAATCAAAGCTGATATAAGCTTATGATTCTGTAGTAAACGTATTAAGGTTCCATAGTATGTTGTTGTGGTTGTGCCTGGTCACTGCTATCTCCAGGATTCCATATGATGCAACCATGGAGAAAGCAGATGACATTCCAGTACATCACTTAAAGGGTGACACAACACCAACAATGAATGTCACGCCATCTTCCTTTTGGATTGTTATTTGCAACCCTCTGCTTTTGACGGTTTGTGTTTGCCTGTAAATGATGTCCCCTTGACTGAGCCCTCGCCTGTCCACAGGATTAGTTCCACTTCCCCTCACCCTCGACATATTCCTCTAAAGAGCTTGCGCTGCTTTATCTTGCCTGTGTACATTATATACCAGTGTATATTTGTGACCAGTTGGCACTTGTCATTAAGTTAAGGACTGCCAGTATACTGTCCTCTCCAAAGATCAGTAATAAATGGCTGCTGAAGTGGTAATAAAGTTTAAGATCCATGACAAATTATTTTATGTGATTTTATAGACTTTCAGGGACTTGGACATGATGCATTTACTGAAACCAATACTTTTAAGTTACTCGAGGCAGTTTTTTTTTTTTTTCATGGTTTGTTAGCTGTCTTGTATCAATTGGACAGTTTTGTGTCTGTGTCTAATAATTCATTATAATAAAATCAAATACAGTACTTTCAATATTACATTCCCACAGCCATTAATGTTGTCTTTGGAATTGTTTTTTCATCTGAATGTCAGAAAACAACAAGGCCTTGAAACCGAGGTGCACCATGGAACATTTCAGATAACACCATTGAATGTGCTCCTTCGAGAATAAGAATCTTGTTTATTTTTGACAGAAACCACCTCAAGCTGCAAAGAGCTGATTCAGGAAGTCAAACATGGGAATGATATAGAGAGCAAGTTTAACCACATAATGCCCCATTCAAATATCTCATTGGAAAAAACATTTACATAGAAAAAAAACCAGAGTCAAATGCTCAGTTTTAACCAGAGCAAAAATAAAAGTACTAAATGCGTGAGACCATCCACAGGTGCAACACATGAAGCCAAATGCCAAAACCACTATGTTGACACATTCATTCATTTGTTCATCTTTATACCGCTTCATCTGCTGTAGCGTGTCGTGGGGAGCTGGAGCCTATCCCAGCTGACTGAGGGCGTGAAGCAGGGGTAAACTCCAGGTACGACACCAGTGCACCGCATAGCCATACAGAGACACGGACAACCACACACTACGGGCAATTTTGGAACGGCCAATCAACTTGAGGCATGTTTGTTGGAGGTGGGAGGAAGCCGGACAACCAAAAGAGAACCCACCTAGACACTGGGAGAAAAATGCAAACTCCACACAGAGAGGGACGCAAACCCAGGACTGCCTTGCTGTGAGGCGACAGCGCTACCCACTGCGCCACCGTGCCGCCCATCCTGACACAGACAACATAAATATGCTATATTTGCCATATTTGGCCTTGAGTCTCAAATACATATCACTGAAAGTCAACAAAGTTAGTCTTATACAGAAGTGTTATAAGTCATTCTTAGGGTGCAGGCAAAGTCCACCTGACTAGAGTTGTTTTAGTTAAGACCACAATGTCAACTGCATGTCAAAAGATAGAAGAAGAAAAAAGAAGAAACTCCACTTTATTGTCCCCAACGGGGACATTATCTTTTCACTCAGACCATACGACACATATACAGACACATACTGTATGTGTTAGACATGCATACAATATATTGTGTACAGGCCCTGAAACAAACACACAACACACTAGGGGCTTGTAAGCATGCAAATTAGTGCAGGGGGAGGCAGAGTGACGGGCAGAGACTTCGCGGTGTGCTCAATTGAGCAGGTTGTAAGAGGAACTGTGCCTTGCTCAAGGGGTGCCTCGGCAGTGACCAGGAGGTGAGCTGACGCTTCCTACTGTCAGAAAACCATCGATTCCGTGATCATATGACGCCTGCTCTACCACTGAACCACTGCTGCCCCAAGTCAATACACTTATACAACAAAATTTCCACAAGAGAAAGCCTAAGGGACAATCAAAATGATTTAGCAAACCATTGTTTGCTAAATATGTGGTAATCCAATTGCATGGATTACCATATATTTTATGGTAATCCATGCGATTGGTCTTAAGACTCCATTCAAAACCAAAATGGTCAACAAGAAACTGTCAGACAACCATCGAGTTCAGGATGATCCACCCATTAGAGACCATGGATATCACATTTTCTAATGAAGAACTGAGTTTTTTGATACTTTGCTGTCATTCTTGATTCACAAATTTAAGGTTTTTATTTCCTAATTCCTGTTTCCCTGTCAGTGTAGGTTTGAGACAATAAGATGTTTTCTTCTGGTTTATTTTGCCCCCTGTAAGCATAATTCATTTTATAACACCGTCTATAAACCAACAAACAATCACAGATGTGAAGGCAGCTCCGCTCCGCTCTACTCGATGTAACAGTGCACAGCAGTATATGTTATAAAAGTACCCACTTTCTTCCAGAACTGGGAATGACTTCAGTCTTCATCACATTGAATGTTCTTTAATCACATGTCAACCAATGTAATATGGTGGTAGTATATGAAATGTTCTATTTATATTACAGCTGCAGCATTGCCCTACTTGAGATGCTCCCACATGATATGAGGATCCTTATCCTGTCATGTTTCCTGTTACATTACAATAAGGTTTCAAATACTTTCTAAGATGACACATGCAGCCATTGCTTTCATGTTTCATGTGTCCAGGGGAAATTATCTGCTCTGGAAACGGATGGCTAGCGTGATATTTCAAAAGGTTACACTGAATCTTGTTCACGGATTGTTTTCTGCAGATTTATATTTGTTTAAAGGTGGCTTGCGGCTGTCGGTAATAACAAATACACTGACAAATAACTTGGGAGCATGCCATTTTGAATGCATTTAGCTAGACAAGGTAGAGATAAGGTGCCACCCCAACTATCTGAGAGCAACACTTCATAAATCATACAACAGCGCAGATGATGTACATACATTGGTAAGTCTTACCTCTGAAGGACAATTGCAGTGGGTCTATTTACAAGCAGCTGGCCCGCAGAATAGGTCACTCCTCCTCCTTTTGTCCTTTTGAAAATGTTACACCATGCTAAATTCAAGTAAATATTTTTTTAAGAATAGAGGATGGAAAGACAGATGAGAAAACAGATTGATATGGATTACATTTCAATTTTAACAAAAAATGCTGCAGCTTTGATTTCCTTTGAAGAACAAAAGTCACTACATGCAAATTGTAATAAATCAGGAATAAGCAAAATCTCACCACTTGGAATAAATTCCACACAGTTAATAAAATGACTCTTCTGCCCACTGAGTGATTCTGGTCATGGTTGTAAGGAGCCTATTAAAGGTGTGACACAGTTTCTTTTTGTGAGCTTGGATCAACTTTGCCCTGGACAAATGGTGTGTTTTTAATGACTGTTCCAAATGATGACTGATTCGACTGTGAGTGGTAATGGTGGTCATCTTTATAGATTGAGATTAAACAGATATCATTTGATTAAGATGACCGTAGCCAACATTATCGAGTCAAACTGTCCATCTGGTAAAGGTAAAAAAATAAAGTCAGCTTTATGGCCATGATCCCAACCTCACTGACACATACAGTTAGTGTTCAGCACACTTAGCAACTTAACTTCACTAACATTGTTACTGCTGTCTCGTGTGCTCAGCAGACCAAAGCGCACGCAGATGAAGCCGCTATGTGCAGAAATTACATTTATTATTCTTATACGTTTGTATAAATAATACGACTATGGTGAAATGTTTTGGAGCTCGTGTTTTGTTTTGTTTTTTATGTGTTCTATACATTTTTAGAGCCACTTTTTTTCTTAACAGAAACCTGTGGTAACATAAAGGCAACACTTATCTTTCTCACTCACAATTTGTTTCACTGCTCATGTCATTCACATTTTTCTTGATACTCTATAGTGAGCCGTAAATGCTAACACATTTTCCTTCTGTCAGACAGTATAGCATTTAACCTATCCAAATAATTGAACACAATTCAGGAATATTACAGGCAACAATTCAGTATCACACCTCAATATAACAGTTGTTATATTGTTGTTAAGATTTCACACAATAAATTCATGACAGGAAAATGTTTTTTTTTGTGTGTGTGTACATTTCAGTCCTGATGTTCTAAAGTACAAAGACCTAAAATTGTATGGAGCTGCCTGATTGGAAAATACATCTTAAACAATGGTAGCGCACATAAAATATGTGAACTGTCACTCTCATAGTTAATCAGTTTAATAGACAAACAGTTTGTCAGGCCTAAAAGGTGAGAGACTGAAGGCAGACGTGATTAATTCCTGCTGCTCTCTATTATGTTTCTGTATTATTCATGCAGATTTTGATATTTAACTAAGCCAGACAGAATGCGCTGAGCTATGCAAAATCTGCACTGCAGTGCATAAGGCTGTGGTGTGATTTATTTTAATAGCCCCTTTAGAGGGACATGAGATAAAGCAATGCTATTGTCGAAATTTTCTTATCTTCTATCATTCCCCTGGTTCATATCCACTTGAAGATGATGTAGATGAAGCATGATGCAATGTTTTATTCAAAGTCAACTTACCCTTAGCTATTTTATAGGAGTTGATTTCATTTGACTCTGTTAATTCACAGTTGTGCTACTGATAACAAAAATGTGTCAGTACATAATTATGAGATCAGTGCCAATTATTGAGTCTCAAAAGATGACTCCTGGTTCCTCTTTTCTTTGATGATTGCTGGCAAGTTCCTTGACAAAATTTGATCACTTTGCTCAGGACAAACTTTATAATACATCTTACTAGTGAACATGAAGTTTTTAATTTTATCCAATAAAATCTTCCCACGACCTACTGACTAGTAATCGTCCCTAGGCATGAATGTGACAGAAAACAGTTGTTTTTCTTTATTTGTTTATTTTTTTGGACATGTTGTTACAACAGACATCACCACCTTCATCTCATTCGCAACATCAGAAAAATCTGAAAAAAAGGGACGAATGGGTAAAAAACATCTTGGCTTGTGTAGTCCTCGTTCACAAAAATTTAAATATCACATTATGTTTTCTATCAGTTCATATACTGAATTTTGACAGTGGCCAAATATAAGCAATTCTTTTTTTTTTTTTAGATGCAAATAAAAATCACAAATGTCCTACAATCAGGTAAGTCATAAAGTCTGTTTATAATAACAGACTTGCTAAAGGTTATCCTGAGCATTTCATTTTAGCCAGAAAAAATGCCCAGTTTTACTTCTTGAGCCAAGTGGCAGATAGAGTACAATGCTTGGCTGCTTCTGAGAGCACTTTACTCTGGGTTGAAGCATGTGGCCTTGATTTAGTTGAATAAGCACAACTCATTTATATTCAAGCAATCAGCAATTTCTCACTGAGAAACACGCAAATACACAATTACACTGACTGTCACATTTTCTCTCTCCTCTGCACTCTCAGCTGGCAGTGCTCATTACGAAGCTGAAACAAGTGAGGGAAAGAAAAGTAGAGATGGAGAGACCCCAGACACAGGGGAAATCTACTCCCACACCAGTCTGCTCATTCAAAACCAACATTCAGGGAGTGAGTGATCCTGGCCCCAGCTGTTTGGTGGAAACAAGTAATCGTACAAGGGCCTTCCAAAGATCAGGGTTGAAGCACTATAATGAAAGGTGGGGACAAAGGCAGGTTCTGTTGAGAAACGTCTAAACGTTTTCCAGAATCAAAAACAATACTAGTTTTCACATCTAAGGAGAGTAATATTGTTTTATAATAGTCCAAAGAAGTAATGCTAGCTTGGAAAGGATATATACTCTAATCTGATCCAAAGCATTTATATTTTGGTTCTGTCCTACCGCGATCATCAGTGTTATTAATGTTATCACCTGCAAGAAATGTTTTGGAAAAAAAAGCTCTTAAAATCTACTCTAGCCTTGTCCCTGTCAGTTAATAGCAGACAAAGCTACCAAGTAGCTGGTAAAATGTTTCTCATTTACAGTCAGTTAGACCAATATGAGAGCTACAAATATTTGACTTCACTATCAGTACCAAAAGTCAGTTGTCACCAGTCTGCTTTATTTGGTGTTTATTGGTACTTGGCAACTCAATAAGAAGCTGAAAACAGACCCAATGTAATTGGAAATGAATGAGATTTCAGTCTCAACTGACAAATTGGATTAATATATGTCTTTTTTTCCTTTTTTTTATTTCTTATATGTGTTTTCACTGTAAAGTAAATGCACTCTGACGTAAAGATATTAAATTGGATGCAGATGCATAGAATTATGACATTAATAATTGGAAACAAATAAAGCAACACTTAAACCAAGTAGCCAATGACAAATCAGCCAAAAAAGCAACTTTGAATTTAAAAGAGAAACAAAAGGGACTGTAACTAAAGGCAGTAATTGCGCCTGAAAAATTACACCCATCTGAGCCCTGTTAGTGACATACAGAAAAAAAATGATGCAATAAAAGATAACATTCTGCTGACATACTATTACGGCCATGGCAGGGTGTGAGAAAACTGTCAAAAGTACGGTACATTGGAGTGTGGTGCCCAATCAAAAACAAAAACATTGCATCAGTACTAAAGAGCGTAGCGTTCAGGGATCAATTAGCTTCGCCTGAAGTCAATGGTATGTAGCAATTCTAATATTTAATCCAGAAAGGGGTTGTAATGAATGGAAGAGTTCTGTCCCTCCATCACTGGGCACAACGTTCAAAATACAATATAATCTTTTATATAACCATCTTAAATATAACTATCTTTTGGTGCCTTGTTGCAAGTACATGAACGGCAAATTACACCAGTGGTAATAGAAGGTCATCAATCACTTAAAGGTCCCATTTTAACAGAGTGTATAACCAGCATGTGGACCGGGGGATGTCAGGAACTTAGCCAATCTCTCTCCCTCAGAGAGCCTGAGCACTCTGCATGAGTTGCTACAGACAAGGTGGGTTGGGATTGGATTGCTCTGCCCCCCATCCAAATTGAGACTCTTAGAAACACTCCCAAACTTTCAAGGAACTTCCTCAGTTATCAAAACTGGTGTATGCTACTACCACAAACAAGAATGGATACATTTATCTGTACATAGTGTATCCATCAATGCCTAAATACTTTGCTGCATCCCTTACATTGACATTGGAGCAACCACAGTGGGACAGAGAAGTTTCAGATGTTTAAAAAATAACAAGAATGAAGTCGAGATAAAATACCTACTGAATAAAAAAGAAAGTGGAAAAGTGGAGTTAATAATATACTTAGCGGTGGTCTCTGAGGCTATTGAGGTTTGATGATTAACACTTTTTTTTTAAAAACTTTTATTTAATTCTTTCTTTGTTTCATCTTATCTGTATCAGTAATCCCTCCAAAACTTGCACATAAACACAGATGAAACTCAGTTAATGAGGAATATGGAAGACATGGCTTCTATCCATCTCTGCTTTCATTTTTCATAGTGCATAAGTAGACCTTAAGAAAACAAACCTGCTACGTCTTTTAAATTCACACAATGGCAAGTCATTGTAAATTCCACTGGCCACCACATTATATACTATGAAAAACTATATAGTTTCAAAATTTGTCATTCAGCATATCCATGTCATGGTAGAGTGGTCTAAATATGCTGCCACTTAATCAGTTATCGTAAATATTTAGAATTGAATGAATGATTAATGTTTGTGAATGATGAAATTAACATTTTTCAAAACATATGTTTTGGCCAATGTGATCTAAACATTTTTTTTAAAAATAAAGACCAAGGTTGAATTAGAAAAGTGTGTATGAATTCTTTACGAGATCTTAAATTGATTGGTTGCACATTTTAAGATTAAACCTGTTAAAGAAGTAATTTGATACAGCAAATAAAGAAATTAGTATTTGTGTAGTTACGATACACAAATCATCATTTTGTTTCCGGTATGCATGTACAGGTAGTTAGATTGAGGAAAAGAACAGTTGGACCTGATGTCTCTGTTTAATTCAGTTTTAAATGCCTCTCAAAACACAAACTAACATATTGTGAGCTCTGCAGAGCTGGTATTTATTACAGTACTTCTCTGTTGAATTTTGCCCTGCTGTACAGGTGTTCATGACCAAGTTGGTTTGTAGGGCCAGATGTTAAAGTCATGTGTTTTTACCTCACAGATGGTGCAAAATAAAGCTGTGAAGCAGCTTTCAAACAAGTGTAAGTGCCATGCTGGTGACATTTTCATAAGAGTAAGGAAAAGAGGTATAATGCCTGAGCAGCTCTGTTGGTAAACCACAGGAATTAAAAGCTTCCCTGCTTCTGCAGAGTCATCACTGTAATTACTTTTTGAGTAGCATTTGATAACAGCAGGATTAGTTCCATCATTCTTCAAATTTTTTTGCCAGACTCTCCAATTCCTGCAAATGTCTCTCAAGATACTCACTTCACTCACAGGCAGGATTATTAGAGGAGCGGTCAGCATGGAACAAGCACAATTAATAATTTATGCCGTAAACACCGGTTCAATTGTATGATATTTTGTTTCTGTGCAGCAAAATTATTTCTGTACGAACTGTGTCATTCCACCACTGATGTTACTAATATTCATGTAGCCAAAGATGACAGAGTGACAAGTTGTTGCTGCAGATAAATGCAGTAAAGCAGAGACAATAAAGAATTTTTGATGTGGGTGAGATTGATTGCAACAAATAGCAGTAAGTTTCAGGGAGCAAACTTGATTACATCTACCAATTATTTTGACTTTCATTGCTTTGGATGTTTGTCATCAATAAGACATGGACTGACACCATCAACAAAATCAGGAATGATAGGATAACACAGGAAAGCGGCCTTTGTGTTTCAAGAATACAATTCCATCTTACATGCACATTATTATGTATAATCCACTTCACTAGAAGAGAAATCACCATACATGTATAATAAATTATTTACTTCCCAATGATTTTGCTCCCTGTTCCTGCTGTGATCTGAAAAGGATGCTAGAGAAGATTGGACCCCCACATATGGTAGATATGAGCAAATGTTATTTCCTGTCAGAACTGCAACAAGTCAAAGTGTCAGGGTACACTGATAAATTTCAGAGGAATTGTGCAGTGTTGTCAAGGGGTTTTGTACTTCTTGTACTTCTTTAATGTAAGCAATGCTGCTACTTTGCAAACCCAGTTAATGAGGTTATAAAGGGTTGTCTTTTCAATCCCCTGCAGGAACCTTTTTCAATGGAAATGAGACTCATTTGATAATTCATATGTGTTGTTCTTTGGGCCTGAGAAGTTCATGCAAGGTTTTGGAAAAACTTTCCTCCAAAGCTTCAAATTGGAGTGCTTAAACTCTAATCTACATTGTCACATCGATGTACAGCCTGGAGCTACTCCGTTAACTGTGATAACAGGAAGGAACAAACTCTTTTCTCTTGTTTCTGTCTGTGGCAGACAGCACTCACTGTTCACTAATACAGGCTGAACTCTCCTAAGGCAGTGAGATGACATATTTCAAACATCAATACAGTGGTTCTGCTCTTTGTTTTTCCACCACCTCCAATGCTTAAATGCTTTCACCATGGAGTTTTGTTATTTTAAGCACAAAGCTGAGATTTCCAGGGTGAAGAATGCTTGAATTTTATGAGGTTGATTTTTTAATGAGCATAACTCAAAGAAAACTCTCCCATAACAAAACCTCACTAGGAGCTTCTACGGTAAGATCGTCTGTCTAATCTTCATTGAAATGGCCAGTGGAACTTTCCAATGGCTCCCAGGAGAGAGTGACTCAGATTTGCAACATTATATTCAACTCTCTCCAATTTTTTTTTTTTTTTTGTCTACTGCCATCTCATAAGCATTAGTTCTGTGACAAAATTGCTTTTCTGTTTCTTTTTTAATATTAAATAACACACTATTTAGTGCAATATTTAATTCAAATGAAAAAAATACATTTTAATAATTAAAGATTTTGGTATATGTCAGACCTATTTTGGGATTGATCGCCATTAAACTGTTTCATCTTATCCGTATCCATAACTCCTCCAAAACTTTCACAGAAATGCATCTGACACATTTTGCCATCAGAGTGCTGAAGCTCTGTCATAATCAAATTAAATTAAATGCCATAGAACATTTCATTTAATTTGATTTTGATCTTGATTTGATTGGTCTTCATTTTGTCTTCATTAACTGTACATTAAAAAGGACAAATTGCACATAATATATAACAATCAAATAAACAGTACCCATATAAGAGTAAGACATAACAATAAAAAATTAGGAAACAGAGAGAGTAATGGCAAATAAACAAATCAGTAAGGCCTGCTGTTCAGGTGATGTCCTGAACTATGCCTGTGAAAATGTCTGTGAAATCTCCGTAAAGTAAGATGTACAGGATTGTGACTTGTAACTTTTGGATGATGGTTAATTCAGCCCCTGCCTCTTCCTCCGGCACATCAGTCCTTTCCCTCTGCTTTATATCTTCTTTCCACTAAATCTAGTTCTTCTGGCTTGTTTTCTGTGTCTTTCTGCTCTCTTTTTCTCCATCTTTCTCTCTTTATCTCCCACTGTGTCCACCCCTTTCCCTTTACTTCGGCTTCTCACATTTAACTATCACACAATCCCTCCCTCTTTTAGTCTTAAGCAAAAGTCCTGGCTCCCATCTTATCTCCATCCTCCATGTAGTGACACCAAGCATGACTAAGAAAAAAAAAGTGAGGTCTTAAATTTCCTTGGCTGGTAGCCCGCCGTGCTACCTCCTCCCCATCTTCCCTATGGCTTCAGCCTGGTCATGTATCTACCTGCCAGCAAGCAGAGAGTTGCAGTAGGAATATAAGAAGAAAAAAATGGCAATGCACCTGCTTTACCTTGCCTTGAGTTGCCAGATTAGCAACTTCAACAGCTTATCTTTTGAAAAGTTTAAGCAGTCGACTCAGCTATCATTCATGTGTACGCGTCTGTATACATGGTGTGGAGATTTGCATAGAAGGGGATAATTCCATTTTTTAGTGACCTGAGGACAGACTCAGGAATGGTATTTTATGTAACCCCGAAGAGTTCTTCAAAATAACCTTAAAACTTCATGAGAAAGGGATTTCTTTCATTTATAGTACTGCTCAGAGCAATTCTTACCTCAGAATAGGTCGAAAACCAAATCTAAGAGAATAAGCAGGTTGACTTTGTCCCTAACAATAATACTATGCTGTAATATGCAATATGCCCAGTGTGACTGGTTGATAGGCTGTTAGTCATTATTAATCCATTTATCAACATACAGTACAATTGAATATGAATAACTTGCCAAACACCGCCTAGAGACTGAGGGTTTGGAGGGTTTACAAGCTTTTTGATGATCTGGACTTTGCCTTTCTGGGGGCTTTCTGTTCTGTACTTTGTCACTGAGATAAAAGCTACTGTTTTCATGTTGGTATTTTGATATTGCTAGTTTTCACAAAACTCAAGGCTGAGGTTGGAGACAAAGAACAAGCCCAGAAAAGCAGGGGGCTGAGGTCTAATCTTAAATTCTTAATCATGCAGTATGTTTATAGTCTAATGACACTGGCAACAGTGAGTGGTTAATTATTGGTCTTGCATATATCTGTGCAGATGGAAATTTAGGAATGACCCAAGTACCAGTAGCACCTTAGATCCAAGGGCAACTGCAAATGTTAGAACATGTCTGCCGATCTCAGGACCATGCCTGGTGAGTTTTCCAGTGGAGATTTAGACTGATGAGATTAACAGTTGTTTTTTTGGGGGCTGTTTTTTTTTTTTTTTTAGCTTTTGTTTGTTTGTTTGTTTGTTTGTTTGTTTGTTTGTTTGTTTGTTTGTTTGTTTGAGTGTTTATTTTGCATACAGCCATGATATACAGTAAAGACTATTGTTTTTAGATCAAACAGATGGAAATGCTTTTTATTGAGAGGTGGTTCTGTAACTGACGTAAGGCCACCTCAGTATTCAGTCTGGATGAGATGCCGTAGAGTCCAGTAGAGATGCTATTCAATTACTGCCTGGATTATAGCACATACCAATAAATGATTTTCTAAAGAACAGCATATACCAAAATCTTTCCTGGATGTGTTGAGTTGCCATCAGAGGAAGCACAAATCTATTAGATTCACCTCTCTTTACCTAAATAAAGAGAATGAATTCTGAGGTAAGACAAGCTGATTAGCCAAGATATCCAAAATGAAATCATAATCAGTTTGTGAATTCTGACTGTATTTAACATGATATATATCAGCGCTGGGCACACCACAGAAGCTATCATAAGCTTTTAAGAATTTCACTTCAGAAATATAAGTTTAAATCCTAAACCAACAGCTAACACAAAGCCTCTTAGTTCAGATGATGGCTTCTAATGTAAAAAAGTGGATTCTTGTGGAAGACGTTTTTAGGCATATCTCTACAAGAAGCAGAGAATCAGGACAGCACTTCCAACTCTGAACAACTCTGCGTTAGCTATGTCATTAGAGATGTGTTTCAGTTTCCTTGTCATTGTAGTTGATCCCATTTTGTCGCAACTGTTTAGCCTCGGTATGACCTGATGTGTGCAAACCAACAAATGTATTAATGGATGGATGACACATCTCTTGTTTTGTAATAGGGGTCATTTATGGGGCAAATTTGCATTAATGGTTGACTGGTTTCATTTAGCAGCCGTGTTTCTGTTGCCCTCTCTCTGGCTGGCAGTCATGTCCAATGTATTTCATATATTTAATCATTTCTAAATATTTGATCAAGAATTTAATGTGGGAGAAATACATAACCACAATTCAATAACCTAAATTGTCCTTGAATGGATTTATGCGGGCATCACCTCCCACAATACTATTCCTTACATATGGTGCATGGCATGTTGTGAGCTTTTTGTTTTCTTGTACCATCTACAAGCATTTTTATTTAAAAAAACGTAAATCACATTCATAACACTGAGAAACATTCTTCGGATTGTTTTTGAAAGCATCCTGAATCACTGCATGTGACCTGAAGATCCATGGTGGTCTGCTGTGGTCGATAAATGCATTCACCATGAGTGCTGTGCAACTCATGAATTCAACACAGACAGATTTCAGAGGAAAAAACACATCACAAAAGATGTACAGAGAAAGCTAAATCAATTGCTATGATGATCAAATGTGAAAGCGTGGTTGTTTATACATTGATGAATAGCCACTCTATCCCAAGGAACAATGTATTATTTTAAATTCATGCCTTCCAGTTATTGGTGAAATAACCTTCTGCATCCTTATAGGCCATCAGTCCTGAGACACAAGACGAACAAATGCTACCAACTCTGCAGCCTCGGGCACTGCAACGCATGACCAGAACCTTTTCTTGTGTTTGTAGCAAAATGTAATTATGACACCCACACAGTGAAATTATTGCTGTCCTCCTTTCTATTCTATCCAAATATTGTGGGCCTAAACATAACCAATAATAAACAAAACTGGGTGAAAAAGAAGAGACATGGAAAGCCAAAACATATTTTCACTGGAAATGATGAATAATTGAATCTGGGAGGCATACACACATGCAGACACAGATGTGCTTGCATGCACACACATTTTCAACCCTCCACAGGCACACACACAGGGGGGGATATTCCACTGGGTCTCCAGTGCCATCTAGAGTTGCGCTGCAGAAATGTTCATATAATGATAATATTGGGGTTATAATCTTAGATTTTTGCACTAATTGGACCTAAAAGCAAGACGGCATGAGGGAGTTTTCTTCGAGCATATCACCACTCCCAGTTAGAAGTAAGTGATCATCTCCAAAGTGATAATGTAGATGGTAATTTTTCTAAAGATTACATTCTAAAAAGACAAGTAAATGAAGAAGAATCATTCAATATCTCTTTTTGGTCAGAATGAAACAGTTGTTAATGCAGACAGCTGAGGGCTATCATGCACTGTTGCCTATTTTTGGAAACCATGCAGTGGGCCGTATTCTCTCCTTAATGATGAGCAGATGTGTCATTCTTCTGTCTGGCAAATCCTGACAAAGCAAGAAGCGAAGCTTGATGTTTTATCAAGTTATCAGCACCGGTAGAGCGATTATCCTTAAATGTATTGGTGTTGTGACATGACTTGACTTTTTCATCATTCAAAGGGTGTCACAACAGCTTCTTCTACCAAGCGTTGGCACTGACTTCAATGGTTCGCTACACTGACTTTTTCCTCATTGCTCTCTGCAAAAGCCTCCCTTTCTCCTGTTGTTTTTCTTATCTTTCTACTCTCTTTAAGTAGAGAGTTAATGTTATATTGTCTTAAATGTCAATATTGAGTATATAAGTAACACCAAATCTGACTGCAGTATTATACTTATGTAGAAATTTGAGGCAGAAAAATCTTTCTATTTCTTAGTTCTGTTTTAAACCTTCAAATTTTTAAGAGAACTATATTTTTTCTCTGATACAGTTATTAAATAGCTACTCGTTCTGGTGGGATGAGACTTTACAAAGCATTTAATTGGTTTATAAATATGATCCGTGCATAATGAAGATTTATATGAGTTATAGAGACTAAGAATCATAATGATAAACTGCCTTCATTTCAAATTCAATGTGGAAATGTTTTCATTTGCATTACTTTTTTGTAACCATCATCAAAAATACGATAAATATTTAAAACTAGCAGTCAATAGTGCTTTCAAAACAGATTCCAGGAAATTCCAGAAGCGCATGTCACATCACATCTGACATCCTTTTTCCCTGTTAATGCTGGCACAAGAACACACCACAAATACAGCTGTTGTTCTTTCCACTGCTATAGACGTTAATGTTGAGTTTCCTATTGGCAGCACTTCAGATACCATTGGCAAAAGTTGTGCCCAGAACATGGCACCACTCCAGATGCTTGTCATTTAATGTTGCTTCCTTTACTCACAGGTCAGAGTAATAGTTTGCTTGCAGGATATAAGTGTTGGTCAAGAGGAGAAAAAAGTAGAGCTAGGCAATCTGAGCCAAGAAAAATTCCTGATGCTGTCCTTTGAACACCCTATTGTTTGATCCTTTTCCTGTGCAGTACAGTCAGAACTGAAAAGAAAAAGCTAATACTTAGAGGCAAAGAGCTGGAAGGGAAACTTTTAATTGGCTACACAAAGCACATCTGTGTTAAGTTGTTTCCACCCAAATTCTGTTTGTCAGAAGCGCAGAGCACTGTAATAGCGAGGCAGTACCTGAAACTAATATGAACAGTAAACACTGGTGTGGAGGGATGGGCACCTTCCTCTTTTTGCGAAAATGACAGGAGTTATGTAACTACTTTTGTATCTGACCCAAAATAAATGCACAGGCGGCACTCCAGCACAACATTTACTTTGACATGATTTATTCATTTGCCTTGACTCCAGAGAGGGAAGGGGGGGAGGCCGTGTTGGGAATCAAGCCATGTTTCCAATCAGTGAATGCGTTGCCTCATTTCACTAATCATTATTCAAATAAGATTGTTTGCTCCCCACCCCACCTACCTAGTTTGAGTGTAAAACGGATGACAGCAAAGCCGACTGCTTGCAAGAGGGATTTGTATCAAATCACCCCAACCCACCCATCCACCCAGTGAATAGCAGTTTAATCATCCCTAAGTTTCCTAACAATAAGCTCATGAATACTGAAGTAGTATTTTATTTTTCCTTCTTAATTGTATTCACTGTCATAAAAGAAATAAAATCCACTTGAAAAGAAGGCCTTTTGGATCATTTGCATGCAAGCTCAGCCTCGTAATGGAATGAAATATGACACAGCAATTTAATTACTGCCTCAGAATTGTCTCTCCTCCCAGTATAAATATTGATTCAGGCTACTAGCAGAATATCTTTGCACTATCCCTTTCACTTCTCCTACTGCTCCCACCTTTCTCATATACAATTCCATTCTTTCCTCTTTCATAAAGACTCTCCCCTCCCTCTCTCTGACACATTCAGTCCATCCACATCTCATCTCCTTTCCCCAGCTACTCACTTCCAACTGTGTCTATTCGTTATTCTGCTAGCATCGGGATGATGCATGTCATCATGTAGGGGCAAAGACTGGCAGAGGAGCAACGAATATGAGATTCTGCCCTGGGTGCTCTTCTTCCTCACTGTGATGATAGTACTACTATATATGCATGTCTGCTCTCTCACCGTTAACGGGCCCTGAAATTACACACAATTTCCATAGCAATAGGCTTCTTAAACGACAAATGGGTCCCTGAGGGGGGCCCTGCCACCCCTTCACATTGCAGGACAGAGCACAGAAAGAAAAGATAGACAGGATGTACAGCACCACAGAGGTGGTGACGGAGGGGTTGTTTTCCCACAGACATCTCCCATGTGAACCTCTATACACTCCTTGTCCTCGCTACTTCTCATGGAGTGTGTGATGGGTCATCCTTGTCGTAGATCTCAGCTGTTCAACGGAGAGACATCATCCTGGAGATGTAGCCCTGATTTGAACTCATCTCTACATTTTCCCAGCGAGCTACTATCACGAGGCAGTGGAAGAAAGTGGGACGGGATGCTGATGAAGTCTAACATAAAGAAAAGCTATAATAAATGAAACACATCAAGCTAAAGATGCCCTTTTAAGAATTTAAATGGAGGAGAGCAGTGAGCAGCGCTTTTAACTCCTCAGACCCTTTCTATCCCAAAGCTTTTTCTCAGTCTAAAGAAAGAAAACATGCAGCATCTGTGAAAGCCGAGGCATTTTGTAACCAAGACACTCTCAAGGACATATTTCTCATGTTTTCATAGAGCTCTTAATAGGCTGAATGCATAACAAGGCTTTCCAAACATGCAATGGAGATTTGAATCCTTGTTGGAGGATTCATCCATGAAAAGTGAAGCATTGTCATGCACCTCACAGCTCTTGTAGACAGTCGTGTTTCTGTTGAAAGATTATACTTTGAAAGTGAGACTAAATCTATAAACTTTTTGATGAGTTTTAATGAAGACTAAATATAATTAAGATGATGGATCTGTGGAACTGATTTTGGACAAAGAGGGTAGATGAACCATAAGCATGGCCATATTAAAAAGACAGCTTGCGTCCCACTCACTCTATTCCTCAGAGGGTCATGCAAACATTCCTTTTCTAAAGGCTCGCTCATGTGCATCTCATCTCATCTCATTGTAGCCTGAAGAATCTGTGACAGCGCTGCCTCAGCTGGCACATCGTTAACATGGTGTAGCTGAAGTAAAAGGGAAGCCAGATGCATGACCTGCTGGCAGATTAATCCACCGAATGATTAAGTTAAGGTCAGCTGCTGGATCCACAGACACCAGTGCAGTTCAATATAGCCATAATCACCAATGCCATGAGACGGACAAAATAATGTGACTCAATTTATCATTGTGTAAATAAAACATTGTTAGGAATGCAAGACATGGAAAAAAGAGAAGATAGGAAGCAGATGTTCTGTGTCTGTGATTAAACATCTCGGTCCACAGGGATCTTGCCAGCAATGATTATGCGGCAACAGCAGCCTCTGATTTTTGTCTTCATGTCATGTTTGAAACGTTGCTTGTAATTGTTCAATTAGATTTTTGCAGATCTGTTTGTGTGATTTGTCCAAGAAAGGAACTCAAGCATTATTTTTGGAGATTGTAATTTTAGGACGCAAATCTGATCAAAATCACTGAAGCCCTCACAGTCAAATTAAAGAGCACTTTTATCAGTGAACGCTCATGGTAGAAGTATTTATTAAGAGTACTATTAGAACATACTAGAGAAAGATATATACAGTAGGTCTCATTTCAATCAGTAACATTTAGATTTTTCAAGAAACAGAAAAGAATAAATAAACTAACTCAATAGAGAACTGTATTATTTTAAGAGGGAAATAAAAATTGGCTTAATTGCCCCATAGCACACAATGACCATTATATGTGTCTTTAGAGGGTTGATAGCAATATGCTATAAAAGTACTTTTCTGTCACATAATCTTAATAAGCAAAAGCTTGAGAGTCCCAAAAGTCCACTTGCATTCAAGACAAAAGTTTATTTTTCCCCCGGTGACAATGTGATAATAAATTATATATAATTTTCAATGTAGTTGTCACTGGAATAATTATTCCATGTTCATGTGATTTTTCTGTGAGTGTTCTGATTAAATTACTCGGATTGTGTATATGAAAAAGTAATTCAATTGTTTTTCCGTTACAGTTCAGCATTTCCACAGAGCTTCAGATGAGTTTGAGGTGCAAAGATTTGTCAGTCATGCTTTAATTCCTGCTGCTCGTCTCCAGAGGTAGATCTGAAGTCACTCGATGCACTTCACAAGCAGCTTTTAAGGTGAAATGAAATTCATGTTTGGGTTGAAGAAGGAAGCCAATCAAAATGCAATTGTGTCGGTAATGCTAGCTGTGCAGGTGAAAACACAGAGGACAGTTGTTTGTTTCAGTTGCTGCCCTGTACCAATCTGTGAGTGTGACAGGAAATGTTAACATTTAATGTACCAAACCTCTTGAGTTTTTGCTCTCAGAAACAACCACATGAACAGAAGTCTTGTAAATCTGTCGGCTAGTCATTGGGAAAGCTATTAAAAATGTTTGGGTCCCTGTGCATCTACTGCACTCCATTTTGTTTGTAGCTGCAAAATCTAAAACCTAAATAAAGGCAATTAGATGGTTTAAATGCAAGTATGTAATCGTGCAATTATAGTCAGGGTCACTCAGGATTAGCAGTGAGAGCATGTTTATTTATTCACTTTTCTTACATGTGTAAGTTCCATGGGACAAAACTGTTGTAGATATGTTTGATCATTTGAATTTTAATTGAAGGAAGAAGAAGAATTTGTGTTATTTCATTCAGAATCCCAAAAGAACTGAAAGAGCAGAGAGCAGACATTTTGCATTCTCATACCGAGACATGAGGGACCCCAACCTTGATTAATATTTAATTTTTCTATTCAGCTATATTAGCAAACGGCACAATAGAATTCAGCTTCACATTTAAATAGAATATAAAAAATAAGTACATCTGTAAGGATTTATGTAAAAGGAACGAGAATAGTTAAAAGTGGATGATCTGTATTATATTCTCACATTTTCACCTGTAGAACTAATGGCTTGGTAGGATGAATTACGCACTTGGCTATGTGTAGCAATTTCATATTTCATACACATAGGAAACTTTGCATTACGTTGAATATCAGAAAATCTCATTCTTTATCATGGAACCTGCTCAGAAGATGCTACAGTGTCTTCCTTTGGTGGTGCATAAAGCACAATCCTGACTACGACTACATGTCAGTCTAAACCTCAGCAAAAACTGTGGGTGTTGTTTTCTGTTTTTATTTTTATCTTATTTCATTTTTTCAGATTTCTACAAGACATCCTAAAATCTGTCATTTTGGATAATTTTTTTTCACACCGGGTTATTAATGCTCTAGTTTACTTGAATTCCTGTTTGGTGCTGTTAAGGTGACAGCTAGATTACTAGAGAACCAAATCCAGGTTGTTAAAATTTTGCAGATTTGGTAGGCTTTCACCATTGAACAAAATGACCTTCCATCTCAATAAGCTAAAATATGTTTGGGCATTGTGCAGAAAATACACTTTGGCTACAAGTCAGACAGCTTGACTGGGACATAATAAAGCAGGCAACATCCGTAAGCCTAACAGTTGCCAGTGCAAAGCAATTCTATCTTTCTGAACAGCATGTTGTCCAACGCAGGCAAATGTACACTCAGCTGTTACATCTGCCCAGGCTCTCCGAATCTCCTCTTTAATTCCTCCTGCAAGCAGCTGGAATCAGTGTATGAGACATGCCAAGAATGGGAAAGCAGGTGGCAGCCTTGCAGCCATTCAAAACTCGTTATACATTTTCAAAAAGCTGCTAAAAATAAAGCCTCTTACAATTCCTGTCCTTGGTAAGCAGTAAAGAATAACAAATCACTGTTAGTGTCTTTAATGTCCACTGCATATCTATTCAAGAATGTGCAAGTGAGACGGCTGCTTACATTTGCTCCGTCAGGGGACTATTCAGTGTTAGAAAGCACATCAATCAGTAGAACATTCAGGAGATTTCAGGGTGGGCTGTGAAGATAAGTGTAATGGCTGTAATAGTATACTAATCCAATTACAATGATTCCATTATAGCAAATTACAAAATTTCATTATAATAACATATTACCATGGGAGGTACAGAGCGGCTGGGTTTCCATGGCTACAGTCAGAAACCCATAGTTAAATAAAATATGGAGAGGAATATAACACCCACGCATGCTACACAGCTTTAAAAGTTCAATTTTTTTCTCTCATCAGCTGGCCAGTATTTGTCAGACAAAGAAACCCACAGTATGAGTTCAAACAATCAGTAGATATGTGGATGATGATGTTTTCCTGAACATGCAATCGGTGAATGTACAGGTTATATAAAAGAAGTGAGAACACATTTTATTGATATGTTCTGATAGGGAGGACCACAGGGAGTGAGGGAGAGATGAGGAAGGTCTGTAGTGAGGTGAGAACCTGTGGTTAGCCTCGTCAGACAATCTGCTGGGAAATATACACTAGCAATTAGAGTTTGGACACACATACTGATTCAATGATTTTTCTTTATTTGTATTACTTTCTTCATTACAGATACATACTGAAGACATCAAAATTACAAACCAAGATATATGGAGTAATGCAGACATCATTGAATTGGGAAAGAACCCTGAATATGTTTCATACTTGAAATTCTTCAAAGTAGACACCTTTCTTTCACTGAGTTTCATGAGGTAGTCACCTTGAATGGTTTTCCCTTGTCAAGGTTAATTTGTGGATATTCTTGCCTTCTTAGTGGAGTTGGGACAATCAGTTCCTTTTCACAAAAGTCAGGTTGGTTACATAGTTGACAGCCCTATTTCATAGCTGTTAGAATCGTTTTTATGGTAATAACTAATCAGATAAGGTAAAAAGAAATCACAATCCATCATTCTTTTAAGAACTGTCATTCAGTCCAGAAAATTACCAAAACTTTCAATGTATCCCCAAGTACAGTCCCAAAGACTTGAGCTTCTGGCTCTCATAAGGACCATGCCAGGAATGGAAGAGTAAGGGTCACCTCTGCTGCTCACAATTAGTTCATCTGAGTCACCAACCTCAGAAATTGTTAATTAAGCACTTCAGATTAGAGCTCAGATCAATTCTATACATATTTCTAGTTGCAGATATTTACATCACCTGTTCAGAGAAGACTGCATGAATCATGCCATCATGATCAAATAGCTGCTAGAAACCACTACTAAGGACAAACAGCAAGCAGAAGAGATCTATTTGGTTCAAAAAACACAAGGAATGAACATTAGACCAGTGGAAATCTGCTTTCGTCAAATGAGTCTGATTTTGAAATCTTCGATTTCACCTGCAGTGTCTTTGTGTGACACAGAAACGTCAAGGCAATGCCTTTACATGCATGGTTCCCACTATGAAGTATGAAGAAGATGTGATGGTATGGAGGTGCTTTTCTGCTGACACTGTTAGGGATTTATTCAGAATTGAAGGCATACTGAAACAACATGGCTACCACAGCATTGGAATTCTGTCAATGTGGTTGACCCAAACACACTGACAGGCTGTGTAAGGTCTATTTAACCAAGGACTATTTCATTATTTGTCCCCTCCCAGGTGCACATGCCTGGAACACCCTAGGAAGGCATCCACGTGGCATCCTGACTGGATGTTCAAGGAGCAGTGGCTCTGCCTTGAGCCTCTTCTAGCGCCTTACCCTATCACTAGGGATAGACCCAACCAACCTGCGGGGAAAACTCATTTCAGTCGCTTGTACGTGTGATCTTATCTTTTAGGTCATTGTCCAGAGCTCATGGCCATAGGTTAAGTTTTTAACCTAGACAGAGCTGTAAATGGAGATCTTTGCCTTGTGACTCATCTCACTCTTTACCAACACTGACTGGTAGAGAGATGGCATCCATGTGGATGCTGCACCTATACACCAGTATACTATTTCCTGTTCAATTTTTACATCATTAATGAGATAGAACACCCTGAGAATTTTAAACTCTTCCAGTTGAAGGAGGGACTCCTCTCCTAACCGGAGTGGGCACTCTGATGCTGGGAATACAGAGACTGGACAGCTCATAGGAAGCACTCCCAAAGAATGGCTCAGGGGACACGGCCATAAACCTTCTCCAGGTCCACAAAGCGCATGCTGAGTGGCTGAGCAACCTCCCATGCTCCCTCCAGCACCCTCTCCAGAATATAGAAACGGTGCGGTGTTCGACAACCAGGGAACCACACTGTTTCTCCTGGGTCCGAGGTTCAATAGCCAGACTCTCCTCTCCAGTACCCTAAAGTAGACTTTGAGCAGTGTTGGAACACACTTTCTGGTCCCCCTTCTTAAAAAGAGGAACCATCAACTGAGTATGTCTCTCTAGAGACACTGTGCCCATTGTCCACACATAGTTGCAGAGACATGTCAGCCATGACAAACTTCCACAACATCCAGAGCCTTAAGATAGTCAGGGCAGATTTCATCCACCTTTGGGACTGTGCCACTACAGAGTAGTTAAACCACTCCAATATTCTTGCTCTTTATACTCCCTGGAAAATGTGTTATTGGGATTGAGGAGATCCTCAAATCTAAAATATAAAACATGTGTCAAGTTATTTCACATATTTTTATTTACTCCATAATTCCATGTGTGCTCATTTATAGTTTTGATGCTATCAGTGGCAAGGTAAAATGTCGTGGAAAATAAAGAAAACCATTAAATGAGAAGATGTGTCCAAACTTTTGACTGGTAGTTTATATATTTCCCATGACCTGAGATGCCAAATACACTGCTATGATTACACAGGGGATTCAACAATTCAGACACACCTGCCAGCAATGTCAGCCTTACTTCCCTTCAGTTTTGGCAAAGTAACTTACATTCTAAAATATGTGGATGTCGAGTTCCAGAATAACCCTGTTACATCACTCTTTAAGACCGGTTGCATACAACAGCTTGCAATCATTACTGTTATTAATTGCAAAGAGTGGCCTATTTTCATTTTATTGTTTCTTTTTATTAATAATTTATCTGTGACTCACATACTGTGACCCCTCTAAGCTGCACGCGTGCGCAATTGTGCAGTGTTCGCACATTCTCAGGGCACAAGAAAATTTAAACTGCACACAAAATAAAATTCGATACAAATGTATTAAGTGATATCTAATGTTAGGCCTAATCTAATTAATATGACCAGTAATATTGTTTTCTGTACCATTTTGCATCGTAACTCAGTGAGTGACAGGTGTCCAACCAATAAGGTTCACTGACGCTATGCAGCCAATCAGAGCATTGACGGTGCTGCATGTGCGCCCTGCTATACAAGCAGTGGAGGTTAGCTTGTAAACGTCTGACTCACCAAGCTAAAGTAAGAAAGACATGTGTTTTTTTAAGATGGAATGGCTGTCAGAGTTTATGCAAATAGAAGAGCAAGCGGTGAAACTGGGTGAGATTTTTTTTCTTTTTCAGAAAGTTCAAAGCAAGAAGCAGACAAAGGCATTAACTTGGACAAAGTGTACAACCACGTGAAAAATTAGGTAAAATTTAAGTCAGATTTGTGCCTATTCTAATGACAATTATTAAGATTTTTTATTTATTATAGCTGCTTCCCCCACGACCTGACTAAGTGGTGGAAGATGGATGGATGGATTAATGGGAAATAGAAATGCTAATAAAAAAAGAGTAATTAGATATTTTACAGACCAAAAGTTGCAGGAATTTATTCTGTACCACAACCAACAGCACATGCCATTGTGCAAAATGTGAATGTCTTAATGTGAACAAAATGTTTCAAATGTCAGACAAAATGTCCGAAAGGTGTATATGTATCACTTTTTCCAGAAATGAACCCTAAGCCAGGCCACAACTGGACATCACCAGCCAAAGCAGCACTCTTTCCATGGCCAAAGCAGACCCTTGCATATAACATAAAGTAGGCCCTCGTTACTCGCGGTTAATAAATTCTAGGAACCACACGCGAATAATGAAATCCACGATATATCGACAAACTATTTATGCTATTACTTAAGTTTACGAAATCTCCCCATACTGATATTAAATCGCCTTTTATCTGTATTACCTTTTCCCACTCTCTTATCGACTGCTTAAAGCACTTTTGTGTCTCACAGAAATGCGCTGCCTTCCGAGACTCACAGAATGTAGCGCACTTCTGGAGGCCATCAGGCAATAGAATGCCCGCACGGTATCACGTGAATACCTACTAAAAATCCACAATGAGGTGAAGCCGCCCGTGTTGATTCGCGAATTCGCGAGGGATTACTGTACTACACATCTCATGAAGAACAAGATTTTTGTCTTTTTCATTTCAAGTGGGCCAAATCACTTACATTAGAAGTATATTAGTGAAAAATGTTGCTGTAATTTGATTCTTTTAATAAGCCATGTAACTTGCTATGATCTAAGGTTTTGAACAAGTGTGATACTAGTGTGTAGCCACAGCATGCACATCTGATGTTGCTCATAGTGATACTCAGTGTACTCAGGAAGCTTGTGTGTTTGCCCAGATAAATGAAAAATTAGAGGGAACATAAACATGTGGCTAAAATTCTGAATACCAACTTCTTCTCCTTTCAGCTTTTCCCTTCAGGAGTGGCCACAGCAAATCAGTTGCCTCCATCTAACCCTGTCTTCTCCATCCTCTTCTCTCACAACAACTACCTTCATGTCCTCTTTCACTACAACCATAAACCTCCTCTTTGGTCTTCCTCTAGGCCTCCTAAATATAGTTATAACAGTAGTTTTTCATTGTGACATATGGTTAGATTAAAATAATGACTGCAGTAATTCTCAAATTAAGAATCTGATGTTTTCCACTAATACATTAAATTGTGTGCAAGATAACAGCCATTCATTTCTATTTAATTTGGGTCAGAGTTTTAATGGAAATCTCTGCAAAAGACAACATCCAGAAAAGTAGGACTGCATTCTGGGGTGTCGTATAAAAGAGAGAAAGATACCCTGCAAACACTGTTTACCTCACAGACAAGCCCTTCCAGGAGTCTTGAAGTAAACATTAAATTTGTCCGAAACAAACAAAATCAAGTTAAGCTTTAGGTATATGGGACGACACCTGTGTTGAACGGGCACCTTCTGCTGCCGGTTTGATGATATATTTTGGTGCTGTATTTAATTTTAGTTTATTTTTTGGGATGCATCTTGAGATATATCAGCAGCATGACTGAAGTTGATCTGAGGACACAGTTAGCTTTAGCAGTGAAACAGTTTTCTGTGCTGTTCCATTAGCCTGAAATCAACTGCACTTTTCCAACTATGCAGTGTATCCAGCAAAGATCCATGCCCTCGCAGTCATCACACCTCAGAAAAACAGTGAACCGTATATTATCACATTTAGCAGTCTGACATTATCCATGTTTTATTTCGACATGAGAACAATTACTGTAAAGACTGAGGGCCACAGAATTACACCATACAAGGATCAATTCATCACTGTCTGTGAATTTCTACTCTCCTGGCAGAGATTCAGACAGTGAATTAATCAAAGGAACTGTTATTGCCAAATTACTGACACAAGTTCAAAGATGAATGCCTCCTGGCTGACGCTGACTGACAGCCCAGAGTGATTCATTCAACTCCACTCTTATGATTGGCAAAAGACTAAAACTGAGGCTGGGCATCAACATAGTGCTGTAAACTAATGTTGCTTATTTTCTCAGAATTTAGACTGCAGCAATAATGAAGAGGACAGCATCTTCAGTGGTCTATGGCTTAGGAGATAGTGACAGACTATCCGTCACTGACCTGTGGGTCATTCTCACTGCTCTTTGCTAAAGGCCCCATTCAGTCTGGTGCCCAGTTAGATTCAACAATGAAGGTACAGTAATTTATAAAAAAAAGCCCCATGACTCCTACATTGCGATAGGACCCTCACAATAAAACATCCAATGCCTGCTGCAGGCAGTAATGCGGCTGTTTTCATATGATGAAGACTCAGGTCTCTTTTCCTTGGAGATTCATCTCAAGATTACCGTGATATACGGTTGAATACATATTTGACCTCCCTACCAAAGTCTGTGTGTTTAATGCACCTGCGATGTGTCTCAAGAACGTACTGTTCAGAAATACTAAAACTGCAGCAAATGTTTAAGCGAAGCAACAGCACTATCATCTTTTTAATATTTGCCTGCTTGCCTAAAACCCAGATATCCGTATTGATATCAGTTCCATGAAGAGAAGCAAAATCCATAAAATCTATGTTCTGGTTATTTTGTTTATCATGTTGGAGATTGCAGCAGGGGCTTGTGTTGTCATGGCAACTACTAGTCAGAAAAAAGGTTAGATTGTTGTTAAACTTACCAGGATGCATGGAGTAATGAGAGTCATCATTATGGGAGCACGAGCCAACAGCGGGCTATTCCTTCTTTTGTTTGCTGAGAAGCAAGGCCATTCAATGAATGTATGCCAGTGACTGCATGTTCCCTTTCTTTTATAAGAAAATGCAGGAGAGCATGGTGAAGTTCGCAAGATATATTGAGTCAAGATATATTGAGTCAAGGCTGCAACAGGTTTGAGGATTTGGCAGAATTCTCATAGTAACACAAATCAACTTTTTTGTCGCAAATCTGACCAACACAATCGTCCTGTCTTGCCTTCATTCAGAAATGATGCTGTCTGGCAGACCAGGAGAAAAACTTAAAGAGACAGTAAAGTCAAAATGAACCAGGTGTGTATTTGAAGTACAGTAATTAAACAAAAGTTTTGGTGGCATTTTTATTTTTTTCTGATCAGTGGTGACTTGGTAAATGTAGCCGCAAGAGGACACAAGCCAGTGTCTTATTGTGCCGGTCCCAAGCCCGGATAAATACAGAGGGTTGCGTCAGGAAGGGCATCCGGCGTAAAACTTTTGCCAAATCAAAGATGCGAATCAAACCTATGACTTCCATACCGGATCGGTCGAGGCCCGGGTTAACAACGACCGCCATCGGCGCTGTTGACCTACAGGGCGCCGGTGGAAATTGGATTACTGTTGGTCGAAGAAGGAGAGGAGGAAAGTGCGTTCGCTCGAAGAAAGAGAAGAGGAACACCAAGAGTATAGGACTAAGAGTAGGGATGTTGAATGTTGGAACTATGACAGGAAAAGGTAGAGAGTTGGTTGACATGATGCAGAGGAGGAAGGTAGACATACTGTGTGTACAGGAGACCAGGTGGAAAGGTAGCAAGGCTAGAAGTTTAGGAGCAGGGTTCAAGTTGTTCTATCATGGTATAGATAGGAAGAGAAATGGAGTAGGAGTTATCTTGAAGGAGGAGTTTGTTAGGAATGTCCTGGAGGTAAAAAGAGTGTCGGATAGAGTGATGAGTCTGAAGCTAGAAATAGAAGGTGTGATGTTCAATGTTGTTAGTGGGTATGCTCCACAGGTAGGATGTGAGCTGGAGGAGAAGGAGAAATTCTGGTCGGACTTTGATGAAGTGATGCAGAGCTTGCCTAGAAGTGAGAGAGTTGTCATTGGAGCAGACTTCAATGGACATGTTGGTGCAGGAAACAGAGGGGATGAGGATGTGATGGGCAGGTTTGGTATCCAGGAGAGGAACGCAGAAGGACAGATGGTAGTTGACTTTGCAAAAAGGATGGAAATGGCTGTAGTGAATACTTTCTTCCAGAAGAGGCAGGAACATAGAGTGACCTATAAGAGTGGCGGCAGGAGCACACAGGTAGACTACATCTTGTGTAGACGGTGTAACCTGAAGGAGAACAGTGACTGTAAAGTAGTGGTAGGTGAGAGTGTAGCCAAACAGCATAGGATGGTGGTGTGTAGGATGACTCTGGTGGTGAGGAAGATCAAGAGGGCAAAGGCAGAGCAGAAGACGAAATGGTGGAAGCTGAAAAAGGAAGAGTGTTGCATGACTTTTAGGAAGGAGTTAAGACAGGCTCTGGGTGGTCAGGAGGTGCTTCCAGATGACTGGACAACTACAGCTAATGTGATCAGGGAGACAGGTAGGAGAGTACTTGGTGTGTCATCTGGAAGGAAAGTAGATAAGGAGACTTGGTGGTGGAATGAGGAGGTACAGGAGTGCATGCAGAGAAAGAGGTTAGCTAAGAAGAAGTGGGACACTGAGAGGACTGAGGAGAGTAGACAGGAGTACAGGGAGATGCAGCGTAAGGTGAAGGTAGAGGTAGCAAAGGCCAAACAAGAAGCTTATGATGACTTGTATGCTAGGTTGGACAGTAAGGAGGGAGAGACTGATCTATACCGGTTGGCAAGACAGAGAGACAGAGATGGGAAGGACGTGGAGCAGGTTAGGGTGATTAAGGATAGGGATGGAAGTCTATTGACAGGTGCCGGTAGTGTGATGGGAAGATGGAAAGAGTACTTTGAAGAGTTGATGAACGTGGAAAATGAGAGAGAACAAAGACTAGAAGAGTGTGACTGTTGTGGACCAGGATGTAGCAAAGATTAGTCAGGATGAAGTGAGGAGGGCATTGAAGAGGATGAAGAGTGGAAAGGCAGTTGGTCCTGATGATATACCTGTAGAGGTATGGAAGTGTCTAGGAGAGGTGGCAGTAGAGTTTCTGACTGGGTTGTTCAACAGGATCTTAGATAGTGAGAAGATGCCCATTTTTAAGAACAAGGGAGATGTGCAGAGTTGTGGCAACTACAGAGGAATAAAGCTGATGAGCCATACAATGAAGTTATGGGAGAAAGTAGTGGAAGCTAGACTAAGGGCAGAAGTGAGCATTTGTGAGCAGCAGTATGGTTTCATGCCAAAAAAGAGTACCACAGATGCAGTATTTGCTCTGAGGATGTTGATAGAGAAGTACAGAGAAGGCCAGAGGGAGCTGCATTGTGTTTTTGTAGATCTAGAGAAAGCTTATGACAGGGTGCCCAGAGAGGAACTGTGGTATTGTATGAGGAAGTCTGGAGTGGCAGAGAAGTATGTTAGAGCAGTGCAGGACATGTATGAGGACTGTAAGACAGTGGTGAGGTGTGCTGTAGGTGTGACAGAGGAGTTCAAGGTGGAGGTGGGACTGCATCAGGGATCAGCTCTGAGCCCCTTCTTGTTCGCTATGGTGATGGACAGGCTGACAGACGAGGTTAGACAGGAATCACCATGGACTATGATGTTTGCAGATGACATTGTGATCTGCGGTGAGAGCAGGGAACAGGTGGAGGAGAAGCTAGAGAGGTGGAGGTTTGTCCTGGAAAGGAGAGGAATGAAGGTTAGCCGCAGTAAGACAGAGTACATGTGTGTGAATGAGAGGGACCCAAGTGGAAGAGTGAGGCTACAGGGAGAAGAGATCAAGAAGGTGGAGGATTTTGAGTACTTAGGGTCAACAGTCCAGAGCAATGGAGAGTGTGGAAAAGAGGTGAAGAAGCGTGTACAGGCAGGATGGAACGGGTGGAGGAAAGTGTCAGGTGTGATGTGTGATAGAAGAGTATCAGCTAAAATGAAAGGAAAGGTGTACAAAACTGTGGTGAGACCAGCGATGTTGTTTGGTCTAGAGACAGTGTCACTGAAGAAAAGACAGGAGAAAGAGCTGGAGGTAGCAGAGATGAAGATGCTGAGGTTCTCTCTGGGAGTGACCAGGAAGGATAGGATCAGGAATGAGTACATCAGAGGGACAGCACATGTTAGAGGTTTTGGAGATAAAGTCAGAGAGGCCAGACTGAGATGGTTTGGACATGTCCAGAGGAGAGATAGTGAATATATTGGTAGAAGGATGCTGAGTTCTGAACCGCCAGGCAGGAGACCTAGAGGAAGATCAAAGAGGAGGTTTATGGATGTAATGAGGGAAGACATGAAGGTAGTTGGTGTGAGTGAAGAGGATTCAAAGGACAGGGCTAGATGGAGGAAATTGATTCGCTGTGGCGACCCCTGAAGGGAAAAGCCGAAAGGAAAAGAAGGAGTGTTGACTTGGTAAAACAGAATTTATCATAAGGTACAGAGCACGCCATGACAGCGGAAGTGACTCAATTGTAGACATCACGGTGAATCCATATCAGCGCCGTTATGTAAATCCTAGCAAAAGCCCTTGGAAATTTCACTATGAAACAATAATATCAGACTGCATACAAAACATGAAAATAATAGCTACCTTATGCTATGGAGCTAACACTGCACTGCTAACATGGAGAGCTCCAACTAAACAATAGCCAACTGATGCTTGCTGAGCTTTTGCTGCAACACAACATGAGATGTTGATTTTTTTAATTTCTATTTTTTTAATGTCGTTTGCTAGCGCATATCTGCCCATCTATATATTTGAATAAGCTCACTTGAAAACCTCATGGTGTCATGTTTTAACTCCACCTACTGCTGCCCGACAAATCACGGCGCATCTGCCAGAAGGTATCACGTGAACAATATGGCGTAAGGCATCGGACAGCAGGACTCTTTGTTGTGGTTAGCCTTTCATCCACAGGACAACGCAGACATCTGGGACGAAAACGCTGGCCAAAGGGAAGTATTTTGAAAACGCCGCGTTTGCGTTGTCGTATTGACGCTGTAACCGAAACTTTTTCTATCCGGAGGGCATCTCCCTGCGACGAAAACCGCTGTGACGCTAGTGTGTGTGACCCGTGTCTACACTACACGTACACACAGAATGAACGGAATTAAAACCGGTTATTTTCTGATGTATAACAGCTCCACATCAAAGAAACGTTGATAAACATGCTTGACAAGTGGATATTTGTTCGTCTGTTTCTTTCTTTCTGAATCATAAAGTTTACACATTTATTTATTTATTCATTCATTCATTCACATTTCTCGCCAAAGATGCCGACGCCAGGTCTGATTTCTACATTTTACCAGGGCTTTGAACCGGTTCATTGAACGAAAACAAAAACCGGAAACTTTTGGTATTTTGGCAGGAACGAAAACAAAACCGAAAACTTTATATTTTTTAATGTTCCGGAAAAGAATCAGAAAGGAAAATAATTGTAAACCGGTTAATACCTTTTTTTTTTCGTTCTTGAAAAAAATATTTGACCGTATGTTTCACTTCCTGTCATTCACTCAACGCGGGATGAGAGCAGAGAGAAGTAGCGGCTATCCGCAGCAGTTAAGAAAAGGGCAGTCTCCCAGTCACAATTTAATCATAACAGGTAAACACTGCAGTATGTTAATCTTAAAAATGTATGTTTTAGACATTAACTCATTGGCTGCAGTCATTTTCAGTGCAGTGTGTCCCCGTACTGCCAGTGCTTTGTAGCAATACTGAGCTATGGGAGAAGCACAATGAAGATCTGTTGTTCAGCAATAAATGACATGATGGAAGTTATTCTTGTCTTATTTCATGTAGTGTCTAAGTAGGAGGCATTAGCCTTAACTACAGTGATATAACTTGCATAAAGCAGTGGTGTAGTGCTGTGGTACTGTTTACTGTAGGGTAGGGATATATCTATAATTATAGTATATAAACTAATTGCTTTAGTTGCCAATTTAAAAGTCCTTAAGTTAACGTATTTTGCGCACCATTCGGCTCATTGTATAAAAAGGCACACTCTAAATGACGGAGTTTATTTCTGCACTTTAACCGGACACTCGGTGCACGTTATTGTTTGGTGCATGCTAGCTAATGGAAGCAAAAAGTTGACTGTGGTTAAACTGTGTTGTACTACGTATTTAAATTAAAAAAAAATACACCGACATTATTTTTTAAATATGTTTTTATTTTTTGATAAATCTGTGCTAAATCCTTCGAAGTCCTCATCTTCCGTCTGCATTGAATAGCTCGGTAATTTCTCTATCGCTGACCGTAACGTTTCCGTGTGGCTGTCTGGTAATGACAGCCACACGGACAGCGAAACATCGGACAAAAGTCGAAGCAGATACGTTAGTCCAGGATCCACAATCCACCACATACTGTGGGGGTGTAACTTGCTCGGCACTGCCTCCAGTCCTGGTAAACGTGTGTTCACGTCTCTCATCTATCACTCCACGATGCACGCAGCTTAACTGTTTATAGGCTCTGTTTACACCATCTGTTTATCTGTTTACACTGTTTAAGGCTCTGTTTACACCGATGTCCAGCGGTTGGAGTTCTTTCGTTAATCCTCCCAGGATGATCTCAAACTCCGAATTCAGCCGCTTGACGTGGTTTTTGACAGAACCGGTGGTGTGAGCGTGCATGAAGCCACAGATCAAGAGAGATGGTGAAGCGTGAAAAAAGCCCCCCGGTCTCTTTACGTGAATCGGAACAACCGGAACTGATAGCCTGGAGTTTACATGTTGCGTCGTAAGCGTGTCTCTTCGCTGACGCCATTGTCGGGGGTCTTTAGCCAAACAAATGTGGTTAACAGCATACCTGCAGTACAGTACTGGCATATACCCTACACCGGTACCAACCAGAGGTGTGCCGGACGTAGCCTCGCGTCATGTTCTCTAATTGGTCCATCGCTGCCGGTGTACGTAGTGACATAATACGTCCTATGTCGGTGGACAATGGCCGATCTGGCGGATCGCTGACTACAGTCACACAAAAACATTTTAACAGATTTTGTAACTCAGTGTACACATAAGAAGATTAATGTTAAAAGGAGCAGCGTTGATTTTTGAGAAATTTTAAGGCTTTTAAGCGCGTCTTATGGTGTACAAGATAGGGCACTTACATATTTATATATACAAGGAACATTATTAACCGGTTCAGGAACTTTATTTTTTTGTTCTAACCAGTTCAGGAATGTCAGTTTATGGGTGCAACGCAAAACCGGACACGTTATAATTCTGTTTCTGTTCGGAACGAACCGATTGGCAAAAAATTCTGGTTCAAAGCCCTGCAATTTACATGAAAGAATGATGAATGGATGCATAAATACATATATACACTTTATGACTCCTGAAGAAAGAAACAGACGAACAAATATCCAACTGTCAAGCGTGTTTATCAATGGGTCTACGTCAGAAAATAGCCAGTTTTAACTCTGCCCATTCTGTGTGTACATGTAGACATGGGTCACACACACTAACGTCACAGCGATTTTCGTTACAGGGAGATGCCCCCTGGATAGAAAAAGTTTTGCTTACACTGTCTACATGACAACGCAGACCCGGCGTTTTCAAAAAACGTCACTTTGGCCAGCGTTTTCGTACCGGATATCTGCGTTGTCATGTGGACGAAAGTTGTAACCGCAACAAAACGCCTCGCTGCCCGATGTATTACGCCCTATTGTTCACGTAGTTTTCTCTGGCAGATGCGCCATGATTGGTTAGGTGCTTGATTGACAGGTATTGGATGGAGTTAAAAAGCGTGACAGGGTGAGGTTTTCAGGTCAGCTTATTCAAATATGTAGGTGGGGAGATAAGGCAAGAGACAACGTAACAAGCCAACATTATTGCAATCACATTTATTTATCACCAAATTATCTCAAATCATGTGCTGACCCTCTAAGAGTTTCAGTGGGTTGTGTGAGCTGCTGCGTTGTTTATCGTTGCACACTTCTGTAGTTCTTAGCTGTAGTTCAGCTAGTCATGTCAGTTGTTTCCACTCACCTTTCTTTTTCTTCCTGCTGTACCTAGAAGGCCCATGTGAGTGAATGCGCATAATGTTTGAGTGACTTACTATTTATAGTGTCCCGTTTTGGTTTACTGTATGTAAAAGTTAATCGCGCTACCGATGCTAATGCGCTAGCCTGTAAATAGGATTTTCCATATTATGTTAGCATTGAGCTAACCGCCATTCATTACTGTTGGACTGTGTGGGGTTAATAACAACTTTAGCATATTTTAATATGTCTTGTATTGATTTAAGAATGTATAAGGATCAGGGCCTGACATGCTGTTTTTGTATGTTTTATTTCAGGTTCACAGATCTTCTCAGTAAATTGACCTTTCTATCACTTTTGATATTGCTCACTTTTCGCGAGTTCCATAATTGCGTGATAATCTGTTCATAAAAACATTAATGCAGTACCTCCAGACTTGAATTAATTATCCACTAGACCTTGGGAATTCAGAATAAATAATATGGGTTGTCCGAACATTATCTTACCTTCAAATCTCTTTGGAAATCATCCGGGTTGAAGTGCTCATGGCAGATTCTTGGATCTTTGGTCATTTTGACCAGGTTTATCCATGCCTTCCATTTCCTTCAAAGCTTTCCAGAAGGTATTCTGAAGAAAGATAGGTTCTTCTCTTTGTGTTTAAGTCCTGTGGTGTTGGAACAACCATTCACCTCACAGGTAACCATGACTTCAGTGATCGTATTGTGTTGTAATGGCTGCCCTGACTGATGAAGCGACACCCAAGGTGTCGCTGATGACGTATGACTCCACGTGACCACTGGATACAGAAGCTGCTGCAGCAATTTTAAGGTTTCTTGACCACAGGGATGATGCCAGACATTAGCATTTTTTTTTCTTCAATTTTTTCATAATGATAAGCAAAACATACAGTGGTACCTCTACTTACGAAATTAATCGGCTCCGGAAGAAATTATGTAAGTAGAACATTTCGTAAGTAGAGATGCGTTTTCCATGCAAATGCCTTAATCCGTTCCAAGCCCACAAAATTTCCGACATGTTTTATAAAGCATAAAAATGCATCAAAACATGTAACAAATACATGTTACGATTAGATTATTACACAATAAATGAGAGTTGTGCATAACGTAAAAAAAATAAAATAAAGAATAATAATGTCATTTACCTCTTAACAGCTATCCCCATTGTTTTTTGCCCACTTTGGTTCATGCACTCCTATCTCACGATGCCGAACAACAGAGTGAATTCCAGTCCTCATTTTGAACTTCTCCAACCACCCATGCAATGCCTTAAAATCCTTAAGCTTACTTTTGTTTTAATAACGTGGCGATTGTAGAGAGAGAGAAAAAAAAACCTTTTCTTTTCCTCTTTTCTCCGTCACTGTCTTGGGGTCCATAGCGAATACGACCTCGAAAAGTTATTATACTTGCGCAAAACTATCAGAACACCTTATGGGTTGAGTGCCGAATGACGAGACACTCCATAAGCACCGTTCTAGCTCCACACAGTGGTGGAGTGGCATCCCTCTTAGCTAATGGGATGCCAGGAAGATAAGTAATAGGTAATAGCCAATGGCAGAGCAGCTATGAGAATGTTGCATTCAGGAACCTGTGGGAGATTTAAGTATCAGCCGATACTGTGTTTTTACATTACGTAAGTCAAAATTTCTTTCGTAAGTAAAGGTAATATTTTCCTGCTGTGAAATTTCGTAAGTAGAAAATTTCGTAAGTAGAGACATTCGTAAGTAGAGGTATAACTGTATTTCACTTTAAAATGAGTTTACTGTCCTTTTAAGCACATTTTGATGTCTCCTCACTTTAGGATTACATGTTCGCATTCACACAAAATTGTGACCTTATTGAGATTTCCTTGACTGCTTGCAATCTTTTAACAGTCAATGCCTGGTTGTAACAAACTAGGGCAGAATGATGCAGCAGAAAAATATCCTTAAAGATCACAAAAACACTCTCACTTCTCATGAGCGGATTTGTTTTGTATAGGATAATTTCCAAATCACAGTGTCATAAAAATTACACAGACCTTTACATGACAAAGTGTTTTTATTCCAATCCGGTGAGAATTTCTCAGACAGACAAAAAGGTGCACAAAAAAGTTGTGGGATGATTTTTTTGAAATCATTTCAGATCCATGTAATCTAAGTGGAATGCATTTCTTCAACACTTTAGATATCAGTGAAATGAGAAATGAAAAAGGCAGAATATGAACCATGGGCATTGTGATTGCTGTACGATAGGCAATGGTGTACGTTAGAAAAGAGGAGAGGAGATAACGTGAGGAGAGCAAACTCACCAGGGGCAAAGGATTTTAACTCAGTTCAGCTGAAAGTGAATGGCTGGTCTGTTTCTCCACATGAATACAACTTGTTTAAAACCCATGCTTTTCAAACTCAGGAACCACAAAGGAGCTGTGAAGCAATATCTCCTAGTGTTAAAATGGGACAGCAAAGCACTAAGAAAATTGTCTAAATGTTCAAACCTACCCCTAGTCTGCTGCTTACTGATATTTAATTAATCAAGACCCCTCTTTTTCCATGGGAATTTTACTCCTCAGACTTTTAGATATTGATATTTTATTGGACGATTTAACTTTGTAGAAAACAAACAACAAATTTGTTTTTCCTTCACTGGGTCTTTTATGCAAAGCAAAACACCCAAGTGGAAAAATTACAGATATCAAGCCCTTGCTTTCTCTGAAATAAGTTTTCAGTACAATCACTGAAACAGAAACTTAGGGGGGTTTTTTTGGGGGGGGGAGTAGAGATAGTGGAGGAACTTAAATGACCCCTGAATTGCAAGGTAACCACTGTTTGATTTACATGACATAGATTTTTACAGATATAATCAGCAGCTGGTTCATGACTTTCATTTGTCGTCTATCGGCCATTATTGCTCCATAACAGCAAACACATTTCATTCGTGCAGCACACCACATCAAATCCAATATCATTTAGCAAAATGTGTGTGACAAGAGGGTCAAGAGAAAACAATTGATAAAAGGATTATTTGACAGCTGCTTTTTGCTGGGATGATTTCCCCCATTCTGAGAAGTCAAAGGGATTTGACGACATGGCAGCTCTCGATTCCGTGCACAAGCATGCTGTGTCCAAACGCACAAGCTGTTTACCTCGTAAAGCTCAGAAGAGATTTCCCCATAAATCTCTCAGTAAGGTCTATATCAAAAGCTCAGAGGAGAGGCTCACCTGCCGCACCTGCTCCCTTCCTAGAATCAGCCCCACAAACACATCTGAGAACAAGAACCAAGGCAGTCACAGACTGCAACATCCCGCTTCATGGCAAACACAATCCTGAAGTCTGCTTTCCCCTGAATTCAAAATTTTACCCTGACCTACTTGCATGGGTCAAATATCAAAGCTAGTGCTCTGATTTACTGTCATTGATCAAAGCACTAGCTTTGATCTATGATCTTACTCTTTTTTTCAAAAGAAAAAAAAAAATTACTCACACTGGCCTTCTCCCTCGTCTATCTCAACCAGTTCCTGAGAGTACAAAAGTTGAAATTTGACCTTGACCTAGTTTTCTCAAGGTCAAGGTCATCATCTCATTTTCCCTTTGTCGCCAGAATAACGTGTTTTTTGTTTCATCTTTCTATCTGGTATGGTTATGCAGATATTTGGTGGACCAACTAACGGACAGACGAATGAACAGACGGACAGATGAACACACAAAGGCTGACAATTACGATATTTTACATCCCACTTTGAAGCGGGATGAAAAAATGTACTGTTATCGCCAAAGCCTGTTTTACTTAACTCATTATAGTCTGAATATCACGTCCATTTTAACGAACTGAAGCTGCATTAGTTGTGGCAATATGAAAATAACCACAAACAGAAAATGGCGATTATCCCAAAGAAAAAAAGAAAACACATATTTTTGCATGTTTATGGGGAAAAACAGCACTGTCTGTTAATGTTGTAAGCTTCTGTGTTCTAATACCTCCTGAATTAGCAGACATATTTAGAATTTCATGTGTACTTGATCTTCTCCAATGGAAGAAAAAGTGTCACTGAATTTCATGAAATATTTCAAACTGAAATACTTATCAAATCATGCCGATTCAAAACTAAGAAAATGAGAGAAAATAAGAACAAGAATAGTCAACGTTACTGAACTCCTGTAGGAGGAAATTATTATATAATTATATGAAATTATTTTTTCACTCTAGTTATGGTGTTACATGTGTGCGTTTCCTCACACACACTCACACACACTCACACACACACACACACACACACACACACACACACACACACACACACACAGTCAGCCACCCTCCGGTCTCCAGCCTAAGACTTAGTGGACTGAGCTACTGCAAAAACAAAGCTTGGTAAACAAATGATACAGTACGAAATATGAAAATAAAGACTAAGGGTGATAAATAGTGATTATGATTCCATTACTACATGCTGAGATGCAAGTTCTCACTGAAAGCTAGAGGTGTCTCGATAGGTGACTCACAACAGCTAAGCAGAGGCGCTAGGATTATAAAGATGGGAGTGAGTCATCCTCCCTTCTTAATCAGCCTTTAAACTGGCTGCTGTTCTCAGCTATAGTTAATGTTAAATTGTGTTCATTTTTCATCATTGTGAGCCTCAGTTATTTCTAGGATTTCTCTTCAGAAATCAATGTACGGGAACAGGCGATGTTCACATGTAACAAATAAGTTTGAAAGTATTTTGTCTGTGAGATTATCATTTATTATTTGTCATGTATTAGTCAGTCAGTCAACTTCAGATCACCACCGCTGTATCCGCCGCAGCGGGTCACGGGGAGCCGGAGTCTGTCTTTGCGGCATAGGGCACAAGGCGGGGGACACTCCAGGCACGACGCCAGTGCACCACGGAGCCACACACATAGACACGCAACCATGCACACAGACACTCATTCCTACGGGCAATTTGGAACGGCCAATCAACCTGAAGCGCATGCTTTTGGAGGTGGGAGGAAGCCGGAGAGTCCGGAGAGAACCCACGCAGACACGGGGAGTGCATGCGAACTCCGCACAGAGCGGGACTCAAACTCGCGTCCGCCGTGTTGTGAGGCGACAGCACTAACCACTGCCCTTCATCTATTAGTTTGATGACAAATAATAAGTTTCGTTCTGTGCGGAGTTTGCATGTTCTCCCCGTGTCTGCGTGGGTTCTCTCTGGGTTCTCCAGCTTCCTCCCACCTCCAACACCATGGGCTTCGGGTTAATTGGCCATTCCAAATTGCCCATGGGAGTGAGTGTGTGTGCGTGCGGTTGTCTGTCTTTGTGTGTGGCTCCGCGGCGCACTGGCATCGTGTCCGGAATTTCCCCCACCTCACGTCCAATGCCAGCTCGGATAGGCTCCAGCTCCCCCTGATCCGCTGTGGCGGATACAGCGGAAGAAAATGAATGAATAAAAATAATAAATGATAATTATCTCTGATATTGCTCTTGTATATGGAAGACATATACAAGAGCAGTATCATTTTTCTGGTGTAGCTTATAAACCCAAAATTCAACAAATTTTCCACAGCATGGGAATAACTGAACTGGAAGGGGTGACTGGGTGAAGGGACATCTGGTACACTCAGCTTAGCCCTGCTGCACTGCAACGGAGGGAGGGATGGATGGATGGATGGGTGGATGGATGGATGGATGGAGGTATGGAGGATGGATGGAAACCAATTCAGTGCTGTGAACACAAAAGTTGATCTTTTAAAAATCTAAATTACGTCTATCTAATGGCATCATATATCAAATATATATATTTGTGGCCATCAATAATGACAGAAAGGTCATATTTGATTCAATGGGGTGTTTTTTTTATATATGTACACAGGGTAAACATAAGATGCAGAGAGTAGAAATTAGAAGAATCCAGATTGCTGGGCATATATTGCAGTGTTGCCTCACAAATGTGACATTGTTTTTGTGGTTGGTGACCTGGATGACTCAAAAACAGAAACACATCAGTGCTTACTGTTTCATGGGTCAAATGTGAATGCATTAGAACTGGAAAGAAGTCACGTAGGATTATGAATTGTCAAGATAAACAAATCTGATATAAGAAAGAAAACAAATACTGAACAATTAAGTTCACTATGTACTGGTCCCATCTTTTCTGATCATGAACATCTCACTCTCATCAGCTCCATGTATTTCATTGTTGTAGTAACATCTGGCCACACATTGCTTGCACACATGTAATTATTGCTGCGTGTGGGTTGAGTAAATGGTTTGATTGTGTAACAATACACTGTATTGCTATGTGGTTGGATTGACAAGTGTATGCAGGGCTCTGGATTTATTTAACTTTCATCCTTGGTTGTCTCACCCACCAGTTCAGACTGCTTTATGTTTTAGCCTTCATCTGACTGAAGTTTGTGCAAATTATTGGTCAAATTTATGATGCTGACCATGGTTCCGGTACAGCGTTATCAGCAGGTTCCTCTAAATAATAAATAGGCAGCACTTAGTAGTTACATTGTACTGATATAATGTTTAAAGTTGGAGGTCTGCAAGGTGATCGTTGATGTTAAAAAACCTTGACCACATCACCAAGGTGCACAAGTCCCACTCCATCTGACTTGGTAGAACACAAATGCTAATGATACTTAAAAGTCATGGGTTGATAGATACACAGGTTGTAATAAAACATTGCTTCCAATGAGCAGGTGATGTTGAAGTTCTCAGAAAACAAATTTGTGAATGAACCAGAGCACCCTTAATTAGTCTGTGTATGTCTAATATAAAAATGAGCTTTTCATATTCTTTTATATCCCTAGTCATTAGAAAATCCCAAATACTGTACGTTTTCTTGCTCCCTTGCCATGATTAAGTGCACATGCATGTGAAATTAATCCCTTAGCATCAAAATCTCACTCCAGCCAAGTACCCAAAGTTGGCAACCCTGTTCAAGACGTTGTATGGTGATTTCATGTAGCTAGTTCATTTTGCCAAGCTTTCCCATCCAAGTCAATTTCACAGCCCAGCAGCAGTGAGTTTTTTCCCTTTCGACTCTTTCAAACTCAATTTCAAAGATTACTGGGAGACAGCGGCAGACTCAGCACTGGTCGATCACATTTTCTCATTAATTTAAAGGTGCCGTAGATGCCTTCCGATTAAGACATGAATAATAAATAAACCTGTGTCTCCTTGTTGTGTGAGATGCACTGCTTAATTCAGGATCCATCCATGTGTATTAAAACTGCTTGTCCAAAGTAAAAAAGACACTACAGCTTCAGACCTAATAAACAAGCAGTCAGAACATGTTATAAGGGGATGTTCTAGTGGGGTTTGTGGTGTAAAAAACCGTCATTGTAAAGCCCACTAACAAACACACAATATTTTAGGTGTTGTGTTTACACGTAACATTTCTGTCATGTAACATGTCATCTGATGTTGACTGTTCACCACTAAATACAGTAGCACTGCATGTATTTTAGTGCTATCATACGTACTGTATATCTGTTTCTGTTTAAAAGCAATGGCTGCAGCTCAAAGTTCTCATCATAGATTATGGAATTTACTTTTATAATGCAAAATTAAATGAGGAAAATGGCTGCATTTACATTCTAGTGCACCTTTCAGAGTGCTGCAGGAATAGCAGAACACCAATTTATGAGCTAAAAATTACACACATCAGAGAGCTTAGGTTTATATGGTGATCACTATTCACTAGGGCTGTTCTTATCATTATAGCATTAATGCCACATACAAAACCACCATACCTATTCAATAGGATGTGTCACAGTCTGGCTCTCACAGCCAGATGAAAACATACCGTGTTTTAAAAGAATAACAAAATATTTAACAGAAATTTGCTCAAATAATATGTTAACCAAAGATCACAAATCATGAGATTTGAGAATCAGTAAAATAAGCAAAAAGTACATGTTTTGTGTGAACAAGTGCTGTGTGTGTGTGTGTGTGTGTGTGTGTGAGTGTTTTAGAGTGTACAAACAGCTCAAAACCTTAATAAAAGAAACTGAAGCTGTCACATAACTCACAGTGCCTGCAGGGAAGGGGAGAGTGAGTGATTAGCAGGCCTTCATTTATTTGCTGGTGAACCCCGCGCCCAGGAGTCACCAGGACACACTGAACCACTCTGCTGGCACTGCCCAGAACAGTGCCACAAGACCACCAGCTGGAGTCGTCAAGATGTCTACCTCAATAGAGGAAATCTTGTCTCATATCCAGCATGTACAACATGTACTGTGATCCTTCACAGTGATTGTCAAGGTGTTATGTCTCCACCTAAAGGTAACCCGAGGAAGTGAAAGAGGGATTTGCATCTGCATGTGTCACATGTGACATATGCTGAGCTGATAATTATGTAAACATAGGAAGCACCATTTTAATCAGTCTGTTATAAGTGTCTTTCATATTTAATGATACATCGGGTACAAGTGGATATGAGTAGACTTGAGAATTTAGTGTAATTCAAGGGGGATTCTATGTACGCAATTACAGCTTCTACAGTACGTATGCAACATTTAATTAAAAAAAAAAAGTAAAAACACACCAATAACTCAATTGTGTCTCAAGAAGTTTATTATTAAATACATTTACATAAATTCAAGGCAAAGGAATACTATTAATTATGCGTTTCAGTACAAAACCTTTTAAAAGTGACAGTGAATGGAAGGAATCACAGGAATTCCGAAAGTTTTTCCTTCACCTTTTCCTCAATGTTTGCATAGTATTTCATTTTGGCAAGCAGTGCTTTGGCAGCCTGAAGATCTCCTGTAAAAACAGAGTTCAAAATTAAACAAATGACTCACACATAGACTTAAAAGAAATGGTTCAACATAGGTCATAGAACAAAAGAATGAGGGGGGAGAACAAAAGCTGTTTCAATGCAAAGTCAGAACAGAATACCTCGAAGCAGGACGGTGTCTATCTCCTTTGTCAAGTCTGCCAGTTTCCCTAGAAATGAGCATGAGATATGTCTCAGTTAAAGAACCCATAATAGATAAATCAAGCAGTTTTATGTGTGTGCCATCTAACACATGGATACAGTGATACATTTTAACATACAAAATGCAACACAGAAGAGCACTATCTGAGCACTATCCATTGGTCTGAAGTTATCAAACTTCCGTTTGTGCCATATAAATCAGCTGTAATGCCATGGAATCAAATTCTGTTTCAGATACTATATAGGTGTAAATTTTGCCCTGTGTTTGCCATAGATAATATTTGAATATATGAATACTTATGAATATACTTATAAACCTTTGTGTAAAAGAACTGAATGACAATTCAAAGATAAACTACTGACACCCCCCATGCCATATGAAATGCAGGCAGTGGCCTTATTAACAAATTATTCTGGAGCTCCACAGCAAAACAGTGATGTGGCATGATTCTACACAAATCAAGAAAATGGGAAACAACAACCAAAAGCAAACATCTTCCACAAAGCCTCTAAAAATATGTAGGTCATACCACATCTGAGATATGCTAGCTCCAACATATGTAAATGTACCACCAGATCCAGATCCAGAACTTGCAATCTCTGCATAACTTTGCTTTAACCTGCTACCAGGAAGATCTGACACAACAAAAACACTTTTAAAATGGAAAATGTCCCGCCAGTATAGAAGGAAAGTGTATTTATTGTGCTGATACTTCTTTATGTGAGCTAAAGATGAGGAACTCAGAGTACAAGAACCACAACCCACAGCATGCTTCAAAGAAACAAGACATGAAGCCGGTGTCAGTTTAATAAATGTAAACCAATCCAGACATAAAGACAAAGCATCTGGAATTTGTTCATACCTTTACAGGTGGATCTGTATTGACTGGCCATGCCCAATCAGAGAGCATGTATTAAAGATGATTCTGACAAATAACTATGGTGTTCTGGACTTGGTGGTCAAATAACTAAAGGAAACTAGAAAAAGACCCACAGGACAAAACATTACTTTCTGAGGTTTACTAACACAAGACATGACCCAGTTCTACTCTGACACAAAGTGAACACTGTGTGTGTAGAATAGTCTCAGCATCATTCTTACAGCCTCAAAAAGCTGTAGAACACGCCTCTCACCATGAACAGTTCTACGCATATTTTCATCACCATGACATTGAAGATCTTTTGGAAATGACCTCTCACTTTTCCAATTTTTATGTTAATGTTGCTATTCGAGCTTTTTACACTTTTTTTTTTTGATTTTGTAGATAATAGAAGGCGAAATATTTTTATCTTCACTCCATTATAATTTTTAAAATGATAAAGACTAAAAGACAATTTTAAATGACGTTCTTAAGTGTAATCAGTGTCCTTTTTTTTGACGCACATTTTTTGGCAGGGACACACGACCGTCAGACAGCGTGAGTCACTGGGACGCAAGCTTTAAATGCACTTCCATTCAACACGCTTTTTCCATTTCTCCGCTTAAAGTTTGAATTCGCAATTATGTTTATATTGTTTCTTGTCACAGGACTCGCCTGCGTGATTCTGCCTTTTTAAAATCATCCAAAAAGCAACAGTACGTCTGCTCGTTTTACACGCTGCAGTGAGAGCGAGGATTTAGTTAGATCCTCTCTAGAGATATAAGCGTCATGCTGGGTTTCTGTCTGTTAAAGTGCTTTGAAATGACTGCTGATGTGATTTAAGTGTTTTACAAATAGTGTAAAAGTTGATTTACTGATTAATTGATTATCACCATGCCTCCGAAAAACGATGCAAAAGCTGGGGGGAAAAAAGCAAGCGACAAGGAGTGCTTTCTTACATAAGAAACTTCATGAAGAAAAAGAGACAGATATTACTGACAGATATTACTGAAATTTGTGTGGAAAAGGCTCTGTCAGCTCGGTGCAGTGTCCACAGGAGAATACAGTATATGAATCAAAGGCAAAGAAAACTATTGAGTGAAAAGCAAAAGTGAAAAAAAACAAAACTGTTACATCTTTATTTCTAAAGCTTTTTTAATGACAAACCAGGTTTTACATATTTGATAAAATATATAATTTTACTGTTTTTCTTCTTTTTACTTAAACATGTTGTCATTAAAGAGTCAGGATGTTATTGACAGCCGGAAGTTCACTTCCAGCTCTCAACAGGAGCGGACACCTTTCTTCTGTCTCCTGTTGTCGCTATCTCACTAACTCATACCCTTACTGACTTACTGATTCTCTGCAAAATTGGCAAGTGGAAGAGGAAAGTTGGAGGATACTCTAGACCAGATGGTCTCTTCTATGAAAAAGTTAAAGAGCGAGTTAAAGAGCGACTTTGATAAGTTAAGGAGTGGCTTTGATGAGTTAAGGAACTGGGTACAGCGCTGGCATCGAGACTGTGGATCAACAAGTGAATTCTCAACTGAGGGATCTGGAGATAACTATAGATCTGGACCAGATTAAGAAATGTTATCCACTACCATATTGAGGTAGGAGACCACTTGCAGTGCTGATAAAACTCCAGAATCGTAAATTCAAAATTGGTCTTCTGAAACAAGGCTTCAAACTGAAAGGAAAAAATGTCTACATTCATGAAAATCTCACTAAAAAGAATGCTGATAACACTAAAAAAGCTCTACAACTGAAGAAGAATGGGTTTATCAACAACACCTGGACAAAAAACTGCAGGATCTTCATCAAAACAAAAGGGCTTTTGGAGAAGAATAAAACAATGGTGATCAAGAGTGCAGAGGAGTTGGTGAAATACGAGCAATAAAGATGGACAAGAGGTGTTACTACACCAAAGATCTGTACAACAGAATCACTTGAACAGTGGGAGCTCTACACCATTCTGGTTCTTCTCCAAAAGGAATGTTGGAGAATAGTTACTGATAGTTACACCTGCGGAATATTCTGGATGCATGTGTCAATTGACTCAAAAACTTCTAAGCAGTGCATAAATGACCAACGGTTATGTTTTTTTTGTCTCCTATATTGTAATTCAAATACAGTTCGCCCCCGAGCATTCGCGCATTAATACTTGTGACTTCAGGTCATCGCGGATTTTCAGTAGGCAGTCACGTACACGCATTATATTGGCTGATGGCATCCAGACGTCCGCTACATTCCGTGGGTCTCGGACTTCCGCGAGACACAGAAGTGCTTTAAACAGTCAATAAGAGGGTGGGAAAAGGTAAAACAGATAGAAAATGATTTAATATCAGTATGGGGGGGTTCATAAATGTTTTAAATTACCGTAAATAATAAGATAAATAGTTCTTCGCAATATCGCGGAATTCGTTATTCGCACGTGGTTCCTGGAACGCATTAACCCGAGTAACAAGGGCACACTGTATTCACTTTAACGTTATCAGTGTCTTAATTCACTTTTTTTTTCAATGTACTTGAATGAGAATCCTCCAAAACAACATGCACTACTCCTTACTGCATTCATGATCAACAGCCCACTCACCTCACTTAACCAGACTTTCACACAACAATTTAAATTGGCATATTGGTTTACGTTTTGTGTCTCGGCCGATCTTATCGGCCTCTTCTGGGGTCTTTGCTTCATCAAGGGATTCATTGATCTCCATCAGCTCCATCAGAAACTCTGAATCAGCCCCATAGTCGGTGCCCTCTTCAATAGTCATCCCCTTGAGCTCCAGCTAAAATACATGGTGGGAATTCATCAAACTCAATTTTCTTACCACTAGTCTTGACTGTCAGACACTATATTGCCAGAGTATTCGCTCACCTTCCTTGACTCGCCTATGAAAGTGACATCTTGTTTCTAATCCATAGGCTTCAATATGACGTTGGTCCATCTTGTGCAGCTATAACAGTTTTAACTCTTCTGGGAAGCCTGTCCACAAGATTTAGTCGTGTGTTTATGGGAAATTTTTACCATTCTTCCAAGAGTTCATTTGTGAGGTCATATATTGATGTTGGACAAGAAGGCCTTGCTCTCAGTCTCTGCTCTAATTTATCTTAAAGGTGTTCTATCGTGTTGAGGCCAGTCAAGTTCCCCCACACTAGACTCTGTCATCTATGTCTTTCTTGACCTTGCTTTGTGCACTGCTGCAGTCATGTTGGAAAAGGGGCCAGTTCCAAACCGTCCAAAATGTCTTGGTATGGAACTAAAAGTGGCCAAGCCCAGCTCCTAAAAAGCAACCCCACACTATTATCTGTCCTCCAACACACCTTACACTTGGCACATTGCAGTCCGACAAGTACTGTTCTCAGTACCCTGACTCGTCCATCAGTTTGCCAGATGGAGGAGCACAATCCATCACTCTAGAGAATGCATCTCGACTGCCCTTCAGTCCTGTGGCTGCGTTCTTTACACCACTGCATCCGATTCTTTGCATTGCATTTGGTGTGATGTATGGCTTGGATGCAGATACTTGACCATAGATACCCATTCCGTGAAGCTATCTGCACCCTGTTTTTGAGCTAATCTGAATGCCACATAAAATTTAGAGGTCCGTGGCAATTGACTCTGCACGAAGTTGGCAAGCTCTTTGCAATACAGTAATCCCTCGCTTGTTTGCGCTTCAAGATGCACGGCTTCACTACATCGCGGAATTTTAGTGGGTAGTCACGTGATACCGTACGCGCATGCTATTGGCTGACAGCATGTGGAAGTACGCTGCGTTCCAAGACTCATGGGTGGTCCTGGAACGCATTAACCGTGAGTAACCAGGAATTACTGTATGATTACTGCCTCAGCATCCGTTGACACCGCTCTAGTCATTTTACTTTACATGTCCTACCACTTCATGGCTGAGTTGCTGTCGTTCCCACATACTTCCACTTTCTTATAATGCAGCTGAAAATTGACTGTGTAATATTTAGGAGCAAGGAAATGTCATGATTGGATTTGTTACACAAGTGGCATCGTATCACAGTTCCTTGCTGAATTCACCGAGATCCTAAGAGCGAACAATTTTTTCACATATGTTAGTTAAAGCAGTCTGCATGACTAGGTGCTTGATTTTAGGCACCTGTGGCCATGGAAGTTATTGGAAGACTTGATTCTGATTGTTTGGATGCGTGAGCATATACTTTTGGCAATATAGTGTATTTGTCTAAAGCAAGCAGGCAGACAAAGATAGCTTTCAATCATGAAAAACTATTAATTGAAAGTTTAGTAAGGGACTTCAAACTCACCATATAAAGACCACGACTCAAAGGCTTAAGCAGAGTCTTGTATGCTTTGTTCACAAGAGCCGAATGGATTTCTGAATACTCCTGTTCTTTCTGTAAAAGAGGGTTCTGTTTGAAAGCTGAGTCTATAAGCATTCACAAAAAAAATGAAAGGAAATGTGGATTATTGTGATTTTTAAAAAACATACTATGTATTGGGGGGAGCGTATTCACGTTATTCTAACCTGTTTCAAAAAGGAAGAACATGTGAGCTAGTTTACATCCTGCCTTTGAGTCTGTACCATGATCCCTTTCTTAAGCATTGAATACTCTGTGATGCTGACAATTAAAAGTATGATATATAGCTGTTCTTTTGTTGTCCAGCTGTTTGGGACCCTTCAATGAGTTCAGGTGTAAATTTGACATGATAGATGTCTGGAAACAAGCCGTAAGGAAAATATCTTGGAAATGGTCGACAGATCCAAGTACATTTTACATCTATCAGGTCTGTCAGCTCTCGTGAAAATCAATAGTCTTGAGCTCTGGCCCATGGGTCCATCACGTTGAGCTGCCTCAGTAATAACCAGTTCTATAGGTGGCTGCCTTGTAGTCTTGTATAAGTAATGAGTTTTCTATAAATGACAAGAGACCTCTGAGGCTAAAAGATGTGTAATTAAAAAAAACTGCCAGAGGTACTGATAAATAAAACAACATCAGTACAATATTAGACAGATTGTGTGTGAGGAAATCATTTAGGCTTCTCCAGCTCTCCCAGTCAGCTGAAAAGGAGCTTAGCTTTCATATCACATCATGACAACCTCCTGCACGATGAGCATACAAAATAAGAGCAAAGCATCACACCTCTGCTCCTCCTTGTGCTTGTAATGCTTACTCATTTAAACTGTCATGCCCTTTGTCTAATGATCCTATAGGTTTGCTGAAGGACAGAAAAGGTGAAATTTTTGTTAACAATTTCAACATTATAAAATACAAGTTCAAATTAAAAAGTGTTACAATGCATTGCAGCAAGCATAATTACATCCCGCTTCAAAGCGGCGATGTATTGTAATTGTCAGTGTTCATGTGTTCGTCCATTTGTTCGTTCGTTAGTCCACCAAATATCTTCACAACTGTTACAGGTAGAAAGATTAAACAAAAAGCCGATTACTCGGGTGGCAAACGGGATAAAATTGAGAGGATGACCTTGAGAAAACTAGGTCAAGGGCTTTTGTACACTCAGGAACCGGATATGAAAGAAAGACGAGGGAGAATGCCAATATGAGTAAGACCATTGCCAATATGAGTAAGACCATTGATCAAAGCCTCAAGGTCAAGGCCATCATCTCATTTCCATCCCCTTTGCTGCCCGAGTAATCTGCATTTTGTTTGATCTTTCTATTTGCAACGGCTGCGAAGATATTTGGTTGACATGCGAATGAACAAACAGACGGACAAACACACACTGACAATTTCTAAACATCACCGCTTTGAAGCGGGATGTAACGAGAAACTCTAGATCTGCTTTACAGTTTCTACAGTATCTTGCCATATCAGCAACATGTAATTGTTGTGTGCATTTCATTGATGATACTTTCTCAAACTTCTATTAAAAAAAAACGAAAAAAGCTGTCTGAGACATACTTGAATTCCTAGTATGCATCCAACCCCCAAAACACTGACTCTTACAATATGTAACTTGATAGCAGTGTTCAAACTCTGTGCAAAGTACACAATGTCTTCAGATTGAAATCTGCAGTTTGTAGCATAGGTTTTCTATCTAGGTTTGCAGTCTTGTCGCTTAAAAATGCAATAACAATGATAAACCTATATTTTAGTAACATACTTTCTGCCATAACAGTTCATCTTAAAGCTTAAGCCGAAAATTATGGGATTGAATCAATCAAGAAAATAACCAATACTTCTGTGCTATGTTTAGGCAGTCAAACAATTTGTGTCACTCACATCTTGTCCCTTGTGAAAATATGCCCTTAAGGCCTATTTGACAGCATAAAAGCCATTAACTCTCCCTTCATTCTTGAATGTGGCATTTACAATAGCACATGACATCCATTTGTGCTTATATATTGATTTCACTTTTGCTTTGGTAGACTTGAGATACAAAAACTTTTACATACAATATAAAAGATATCAGTCTCCAAAATTGCATAATATATTATGTGATGCACCAAGGTGCCCTGGCGTGGCACCGGAGCATACCCTGCCTCACATCCCTAGTCGCTGGGATAGGCTCCAGCAACAGCACGACCCATAAAAGCGAAGAAGTGGACCCTGAGAATGCACTAAGTGCAGTAATCATACTTGAGTACAGTACGCTCCCACATATTCGCGAGTCAAGACTCGCGACTTCACCTCATCTTGGATTTTTGGTAGTCAGGTGATACCGTAAGCACATTCTTTTGGCTAACAGCATCCGGAACTGCGCTACGTTCTGTGAGTCTCGGAACGCAACGCATTTCCATGAGACACAAGTGGTTTAAACAGTCGATATAAGTGTGGGAAAAGGTAATACAGATAGAAGGTGGTTTAATATCAGTATGGGGAGATTTCATAAACGTGAATAATAAGATAGTTTGTGTCTATATCGCAGAATTTGTTAGTCGCATGTGGTTCCTGGAATGCATTAACCGCGAGTAACGCGGACGCACTGTATTCTGTTTCCTTGTTTTAGAATTTTAGATTTCATTATCCATTCATTTAAATAGCCTATTCTTTTTTTGTTGCGCAAACTGTCATAAAGGAATTTGTATTTGAGATACTTAGAAGCAAGCCATCATAATTCTCAATAAATACAAATGTGCATCTCTGGATACAAGTCAAAATATCATTGATCAGATATTTTGTGAGGTTATGTTTTGTATTTCTTTACCACGCAATCCAACTCAAAAAAACTCCATACAGTGGTACCTCTACTTACAAAATGAATTAGTTCCGGAAGAAATTACGTAAGTAGAAAATTACGTAAGTAGAGACGTGTTTTCTTTGCAAATGCCCTAATCAGTTCCAAGCCCCAAAAAATGCAAACCTAAATGTTTTATAAAGCATAGAAATGCATCAAAAACATGTAACAAATACATGTTACGATTAGATTATTACACAATGAGACTTGTGCATAATGTAAAAAACAAAGAATAAAGAATAAATATGATGGTCATTTACCTTTTAACTGCTGTCCTCGGTTTTTTTTTTGCCCTCTTTGGTTCATGCGCTCTTGCCTAACGATGCCGAACAACATAGTGAATTCCAGTTCTCCTTTTGAACTTCTTTAACAACCCACGCAATGCCTTGAACTCCGGGTGTTCTTTCGCCGATTTTCCCTCACCTGAATCCTCCTTCACAAGGTCATTAAAAATGGTCTTAGCCTTTTGCCAAATTATTTATGTAAAACTATCAGAACACCGCATGGGTCTAGGGCCGAATGACGAGGACGCTGCATAGACACCTATCTAGCTACACATAGGAGGTCAGTCTGAGCCAATGGGATGCCAGGAAGATGCTAGGTAATAGCCAACGGCAGAGCAGCTATAAGAATGTTGCGTTCAGGAACCTTTGAGAGCTGCTAGTAGCAGCCAATACTGTACTTTTACCTATCGTATCCTGAAATTTCTTTTGTAACAAGAGGCAATATTTTCCTGTTGAGACGTTTCGTAACTTGAAAATTTCGTATGAAGAGACGTTCGTAAGTAGAGGTACCACTGTATATGCAAAGTGACCTTGCAAATTTGTGTCTTTTAGTAAGCCCAGTTTTCAACTTTGCTCAGTTATTCACTCAAATTCTATTAATCATACCAACAAAACAAAAATGGCCAATCGAATGGCATAATAGGGACATAAGGTCAAACACAATTTTCTGTGTCACAATTGATAAGACTAAGTTGACTCATAAACCATGTTATCCATCTGGTGTCTGGTAAGATGCTTCATGAAATCTGCTTCCTTACCAAGGATTTTTGGACGAAGTTGTCTGGATGGAGAAACCGCTGAAGCTGCACATATTTTGTCTGTAGTTTGTGTGTATCCAGTGTGAATGTTTGCTCACTGAAAAGAGACGTGATAGCATGTAATATTTTCTCACAAACGGATTAAAAGAATGATGAGTTAGTTCATAGCTAGTACTAAACATCAGACGACTTACCAATCCATGATTTCAAAGAAGGATATCCCTTCTTCAGGGGGCTGGACTACTTGGCATGACTTGCAAAAAAACGAAGGTGTTTTGACAAGAGGCTTTTTGCAATTCCAGCAGCTCAGTTTGACTTGAGCTGTAGAGTAACGTCTGGCCAAATCAACGGGATGAAATGAACAAATGAAGTATTCTTCGTTTCCCGGTAGCTTGAAGTTCATGTTGCTGTGCAATGTTTCCTTCTTGGTGAGGGTGGTAGAAATGCAACGTGCTGACAATGTAAGGTTCACAGTGAAGCTGTGCAGTAAAGTCCGAGAGGAGCAGACCGTCCGCAGTAAGTTTACTGATAACATTTCCGGAATTTAGAAGGAAATTGATGGAGCTGTTAACTCAATCAAAAAATTATACCGTACCGTGCCACTGCCCTGACATGAAGTTCTCTCTTCCGGGATGTACAGGTTGTCGTTCTTCTTCTACGATACCAAGAGGAGCACTCTACTGCCGCTATTCTACTGGTGGTGAAAAGGTGGAACTGTGTCAAGGGTGCTGGGAAAAATAACAGCTAGCAAGTTTAGCTGTGAGACACAATGGTTAGAGTTTGGATTTGATCGTAACACACAAACCTTAGTAAGTTTAACATAGTGACACTATTAATACGTATTAGTGAGGCATCGACTTGATATAAGTGTCTGCGTTTGTTGTCTTATCATTTTGAAAGTACAGGCAGAGCTGGTGATCTCCGTGGTTAGCCGCGGTATTTCAGGAGCTAACAGCATCCTAGCTTAGTTTGCTATCGTGTTTTTAACACCAAAGCTGAGTCTTTTTGTGGTCCGTGTTGAAATGTATTGTGGTCAGATATCAACGTCACGTAACTTCGGATGTTGTGTGTCCAATTTAAAATGGTACACAACATATATCTTATACTTTCTGAATTGCAATCTGTCTTTACGACAAATATCCCCTGCTAATGTTACGATGAATAACAAATGACACATCATCTAAACTAATCAGTATCGTGTGTCTCACGTTATACTACCCTCCTTGTGCTTAGAGCTCTTAAAAGTATGTCACGCTTATTTACAGCAAACTATCGTTAAATATAGCTTGAATCAGAATCAACGAATACTTGTTATTTTCTTGATATCACCATTGGTAAGAAGCTGAAACCGCGATTAAATCTGTAAATAACATTGTCAGGCTTTCATTTCAGCCCGATGGTTATGAGAGAGGCAATGGCCCATGAACACCTTTGGATACGTAGAACGTGGCTTGTCCATCAGGGGGATCATCAGGGAATGAAGCGCAGATAACGCAGATAAAACTGGTGAGTGTTTGATTTACTAAGTGTACTTGATGCTGCAGAATCAAATCCATAAAACAACAGTACATGAAGTGTGTGCAAACCTTTCTTTGAAATAGGGCCAATATAAATCTGCTTGTTTGCCAAAGATCAGGCTAGGAATCTGGACTCCTCTCCTTTTACAGTTTCCTAACAAAGAACAAGCGCTGATTAATGACATGTTTTGCTTGTAGTTGTATGTGTGTTCGAGTTGGAAGGGGTGAAAAAAAGGTGAATATTCCAGAGACACTGGCTGGAGACAGCAGCATTTATAAGGTAAACAGGATCTCTTCCTGAAGGTCAAGGGAGGTGCTTTTCAAGGCCCCCACAGACAATACTCTGGGTATTATAAACGGAAATAGCTAAGAATAGAGAACAGCAGAGAAAGGTGGCTCCTCTGGTTGTTGTGTTGTTTGGGTTGAACTGGCCAAAACGGAACATCATCTTGAAAGAGTGACTTCTCAAGCTTACAGGCTGGGAGTGTCACACTGAGGCAAGGCTAGAGGTTGATTTGGATGGCTTTATTGGTTCATACACAGCATCAGCAAAGGAATACTTTTGGATTGCCTTTGACTGTTCACGAATGGAGATACTGTTCATTGTAGTTCAGATTTGTAAGTAGATTTTTTAATGCATGATGAGCATTTTCCATCTTTGTTTAAACACAGATTGCACTGTGCACATGTGTTTTTTGTAGTAGGTTAGTGATTCATGCCAGCTACATTGAAGAATTACTTAAGTGGATCTTGCTGCCTGCGCTTTGTGTGTAGGTGTGGGATAGCGCAGATCTGTATTATGTTTGGGTGTCTTCAACCATGCATAAAATATCCTCCTGAACTCATTAAAAATTGACATACATTTCACCATAAGAGTGCATGGTATTAGTGGACTTAAGCAGAAAGTGTAACACTACAGGTCAATGTATGCATGCATAAATATTTTCAATATCTACTTTTACCATGAATTACTCCTGCTCATTGATTTGTTCACACTTCAGCTAAGATCATCCAAAGTTAATGCCACATTATAAATTGTTTCACAATTGTAAATGTGCTGACCTGTCTCTGTACCCATATGACAGCGTGTATTCTAGAGTGGAAAAGTAAGAAGAAGACTATTCTAAAACCGTGACCAAGTAGATACGGAAACAATATGCAGTTGTGTAAAGATAAGACTTATGACAAGGTGTAGACATGTTCTACTGGAAAGGCAAAGCTAGATGACTTCTGTTGTAATCTGGCACCCTTAAAATCATGGTATGGGGAAACACACACACACACACATATGTCTTGTCTCAATAGTTTTGATGCATATACAGGTGCCGGTCATATAATAAGAATATCAACAAAAAGTTGATTTATTACAGTAATTCCATTCAAAAAGTAAAAATTGCATAATGTATACATTCATTCCACACAGACTGATTATTTCAAGTGTTTATTTCTTTTAATTTTGATGATTATAACTGACAAGTAATGAAAACCCCAAATTCAGTATCTCAGAAAATTAGAATATTACTCAAGACCAATACAAAAAAAGGATTCCTAGAAATGTTGTCCAACTGAAAAGTATGAACATGAAAAGTATGAGCATATACAGCACTCAATACTTGGTCGGGGCTCCTTTTGCCTGAATTACTGCAGAAATGCAGCGTGGCATGGAGTCGATCAGTCTGTGGCACTGCTCAGGTGGTATGAGAGCCCAGATCGCTCTGATAGTGGCCTTCAGCTCTTCTGCATTGTTGGGTCTGGCATGTCGCATCTTCCTTTTCACAATACCCCATAGATTTTCTATGGGGTTGAGGTCAGGCGAGTTTGCTGGCCAATTAAGAACAGGGATACCAGCTATTTGTTAAAGAAGTTTATCAAATTCACTTTCAGTGAAATACAGACATCTTTTGACCTCCAGATTAGGAGGGCAGATTTGAACATACAAATAGTGGAGCACAAGTTAGAGGTGGGTGTTGTTCACAAGTGACTCATATTGAATATTAGAATGTTTGTATTTGTAAGTAATAAAGATTACCAAATGAAATGTATATTGTATGTTTTTATTGCCCGCTATGGTGATGGTGACTTAGACAGACTCTGAAATGATTCTGGCAGATGGAGTCACTGCTCTGCCACCCTGGATAGCTGGCAGGTGGACGGGGTAATTATCGGGGTGTTCAGTTTGTGGGGTGGGGTGTTGTTAGGGTTAGGGTTAGGGTTAGGAAACGGCCTTTCAGCAGGCCTATGGTCAGCTCCACCCGGGCTGTCGTCCTGCAGTGAACTCATTTGAGGTTCTGTTGAAGGCCTGGGTTAGTAAGGGGTCAGCAGCCTCGGTTGGCATGGGTAACCCCTGTCTCACAGAAAACAACCATCAGACTCTCCTGTGATGGAAAGTAGATTCATTAGAGTGGATTAAAAGATGGAAACAAGTGAATTATTGTGCTAATCTTTAGTTACTGCATTAGTCTGTTGCTCAGGTGAGACTCATCATACACCCGTGAGTCAGGAAGCGATCAGGACTACTCCGTCTCCACATCAGTAGTGAGGGGAGTTCCTCCCCGCTGCTGCCGCTTATGCTTGCTCTGGAGGGTTCTGTTGGGTGTCTGTTAAAACTCTTTGAAATGTCTGCTGATGTGATTAGGCGCTATACAAATAAAGGCGGAAAATGTAGTTGGCAGCATCACGTGTGATCTGGACAGATGTTAATTTATCTATGATGCAGTCTTTAACATGTTGAAACAGTACTCAATCTACTTCTAGCTGCTGTGAATTTGCTGTGAATTGTCATCCTCTTCACATCATCACCTTCATCATGTGAGGGAGCCTTGATGGGAATATGGGTACCGTCTATGGCAGCAAATTACATTGGGACATCCGCAAAGAAATTAATGTTACTAACCCAAGTCTGACATTGCAGCACAATATCATTAAGAGAACATACTTTCAAATGAATTTATCAGATTTCTACATCATTCACCTGCAGTCCTGTTGAACTCCTCCTTGATGATTCTGACGGTTTTCTATCCAGGGAAATAGAAAAACTGGGGTAAAAGTTTGAAGGCGAGGCACACTGAGGATCTCCTAATGTATAGAAAAACTATCGTTTGCAAATAAAAAATGAAAAACTGAACAGAGCGTTACACACAGCGCTGCTGTAGACGTGAAGATGGATCAGGTGTGTGTGTGTGTTGGATTGGGACGTGAATCGGTACCGATCATAAAGAGGGGGCTCCATGTCAAACGAACATGGCATGTTCGCCTCTAAAATGCCTCTAAAATACCGAGTAATTTATAAAACCTTACTTTCTGTCCGACAGAACCAGGAAATGAAGCCGCGTGAGCGGCGGTGAAAGGGGGCGGAGTCAGAAGAAACTCTGGGTTTGTGGAATAAAACCTGCTACTGACCAGGTTATGTTCAGAGAGTCTGTTACTGCGGTAACAAACCCAGAGGTTCAGTTTACCTTGCTACGTGAAACAGACCAGGGTTACAACCCTAACCCTGAAATAAGTTACCTCTCTTTGTGAAACCGAAAACCCTGATTTTCGCTGATTTCAGGGTTAACTTAACCTTCTCCCGACCATGCTAGCTTCAGAGTCTGTTACTTTGGTAACAAACCTAGCGCCCAATGTATACATTATACAAGTTTCACTTTTTGAATGGAATTACTGAAATAAATCAACTTTTTGATATTATTCTAATTGCATGACCAGTACATGTATATAATACCTTTGATCAGTATTGGCACATCATTCATGACACAGATTATTGACCAGTCAGGACTAAGATCTACTGTTTTTGTCTTACTGTTATCTCCCCACCTATATATTTGAATAAGGTCACTTGAAAACCCTCACACTTTCACACTTTTTAACTCCACCCACTACTAATCAAGGGCCCAACCAATCACGGCACCTAACCAATCATATTTTTTTCAGTTGAACTATAAATATTGAACCAGTGATGGAGGGTTCAATATTAACAGTTCAGCGGAGAGCTTCTCATGAAAAGGCTTCTGAGAAGACTACATTTCTCTTTGGTTTAAGATCAGTTCAAGAACTGTTTTCTAGCTATAGGTTTTCTTCTTATCTACACCTTTTTCAGTCACAGTCGGTGCTTCCTCATCTTGGCAGCACGTTCTGCCAATTTCTGCACTGCCTTCCTCTTCAATTACTTCTGGTGTGAATATATTGATAAGCTTCCACTTACTGTGTATGTGTCAAACTGCAGTTGATGATGCTACTGAGCAAATTAACTGTTAACCTTCCTGGAAATTTCTCCCTTCAAAGAGACATGACATAATTTGATAAACAATGTACTGTATGTCGAATTAACTTGTCTCCAGGCTAAACTAAAAATAATCATTCCCAGTTCTCCACTGTAAATTATCGATGGATACATTTTCAATAATATATGGTTAATAAAAATCTATTTTAGCTCACAGATTTTATTTTTTACTATAGTACAGGGGAAAAAAATCTAAATTCATGATACAATTTGGCAATGTTTACCATATATCCAGAACTCTTTATGAATGAATGACAAAATAAAAAGTATTTTAAGGTTACAGGAATTATTATTTTCCACTATTAAAGAAAACTAATTTATTTGAAATTTACCATAACATGCATTCAATTTGGTGGTTTACATCTCGGATTTGGATGTCTATGGATTGTCAACATTAACAATATGACTCTGGCAGCTGTTGTTTGATGTGCTTAAAATCTAGTCAAGAGTTCCTTGAAGTTCTCTTCTCCTCAAGGATTACAATATATGGAGCAAAAGCTTCATAAAGTCAAGTAAAATAAGTAAGTTTGCTTTTTATTGTGCATAATTAATTATATATATGTTACGTAAGTTAAGGCTACTGAATTTTGTGGGGTTTTTACAAAGTCATCTGTAGCAATCTATAGCGTTTTGATTTTTGAGGGTTTTCTGGTCTCTGCAGCCCTTATGATTATGCCTTTTTACTTTTTTTTTTTTCTCAACAGATAAACAATGATCCCCATCACCGAACTGCGCTACTTTGTGGACACACAGCCAGCATACCGCATCTTGAAACCATGGTGGGACGTGTTCACGGACTACATCTCCATTGTTATGCTTATGATTTCTGTATTTGGCGGAACACTGCAGGTTACTCAGGACAAAATGATCTGCCTTCCCTGCAAATGGGTGGTTAATCAGACCTGCAAGAAGAACTTCAATGCTACCCTCTCCACATCATTGTTCTTGGAGCCCAAAGGAATCCAGTATGATCTGGACCGCCACCAGTACAACTATGTGGATGCTGTATGCTATGAGAATAGATTGCATTGGTTTGCCAAGTATTTTCCTTACCTAGTTTTATTGCACACACTTATTTTCTTAGCTTGCAGCAACTTTTGGTTCAAGTTCCCAAGGACTAGTTCCAAACTTGAGCACTTTGTATCCATCTTGCTGAAATGTTTTGACTCCCCATGGACTACTCGCGCACTGTCAGAGACAGTGGTTGAAGAAAGCGACCCAAAACCAATGAAAATGAATGGCTCCATGGACCACAAGGAATCTGTTATCAGTGAGGATGTTGAAGCAAGCGTACCTATGCTCCAAAGGACAAAGACACGCGTTGAGCAGGGTATCGTAGATAGAACAGAAACAGGGGTTTTGGACAAAAAGGAAGGTGAACAGGCAAAAGCTTTGTTTGAAAAAGTGAAGAAGTTCCGTATACACGTTGAAGAAGGAGATATTGTGTACAGACTGTACATCCGTCAAACTATCATCAAAGTCATCAAATTCATTTTGATAATATGCTATACAGGGTATTATGTGCATGATATTAAATTCAGTGTCGACTGTTCTGTAAATATAGAGAGTCTGACAGGTTACAGTATGTATCGTTGTGCTCACCCACTGGCTACACTTTTTAAAATCTTAGCTTGTTTCTACATAAGCTTGGTGGTAGTGTATGGTTTGATATGCATGTACACACTTTGCTGGATGCTTCGGCGCTCTCTGAAGAGGTATTCTTTTGAATCAATACGAGAAGAGAGCAGCTATAGTGACATACCCGATGTGAAGAATGATTTTGCATTTATGATGCATATGATTGACCAATATGACCCTCTGTACTCTAAACGCTTTGCTGTGTTCCTCTCAGAAGTCAGTGAAAATAAGCTGAGGCAGCTCAATCTCAACAACGAGTGGACACTTGACAAGCTCAGGCAAAGGATCACCAAGAACTCTCAGGATAAATTGGAGTTGCACCTTTTCATGTTGAGTGGCATTCCAGATACAGTTTTTGACTTGATGGAGCTTGAGGTTCTAAAACTGGAGCTAATCCCTGATGTCACCATACCCCCAATCATCGCCCAGCTTGTCAATTTGCGTGAGATGTGGCTTTACCACACACCAGCCAAAATTGAAGCTCCTGCACTGGCTTTTTTGCGTGAGAACTTGAAGTCTCTTCACATCAAGTTCACTGACATTAAAGAGATACCCTTATGGATCTACAGTTTAAAGAATCTCGGTGAACTTCATCTGACAGGGAATCTCAGTGCAGAGAACAACCGTTACATTGTTATTGATGGGCTTCGGGAACTTAAAAGGCTCAAAGTTCTTCGTCTGAAAAGTAATCTCACTAAACTACCTCAGGTGGTGACTGATGTGGGCATGCACCTCCAGAAGCTTTCCATAAATAATGAGGGCACCAAGCTGATGGTGCTCAATAGCCTGAAGAAGATGGTCAACCTGACAGAAATGGAGCTCATTCGCTGTGATCTAGAACGCATACCCCACTCAATTTTTAGCTTGCACAACTTACAAGAGATTGATCTGAAGGACAATAACCTGAAAACGATTGAGGAGATCATAAGCTTCCAGCACCTTCACCGGCTGGTCTGCCTTAAGCTCTGGTACAACCAGATTGCCTATATTCCTATCCAGATTGGCACTTTGACCAACCTTGAAAAACTGTACCTGAACAGAAACAAGATTCAAAAGATCCCCAGCCAATTGTTTTATTGCCGGAAGCTACGTTTCCTTGACCTCAGCCATAACAACCTCACATATATCCCTGCGGACATTGGCTTCCTCCAGAATCTTCAATACATGGCAGTGACAGCCAATAGGGTGAGTACTGAAGTAATCCCTTTCTTGAACCATTTTTTTAAATTTTGAGTATACCATATAATTGTCCGTCTTATGCATACAGTCCCTAACAAAAACAATTTTGCTTATCCAAGTTGTAGGAACAACAAATAATAACTTGACATGTAGTTGATCAATTACAATCATAAATGGCTCATTTGAAAGGCCTCTAGATTTTACTTCTTTTACCAAAAAAAAAGTCTTGTATAATTCATTGAGTTTTATCTTTTAAATAAGACAAAAAGATCAGATTTGCTTGAACAAAGGTCTTGACATATACAAAATAATATATATATATATATATATATTATAGTGTGTGTGTACAGGTCCCTCTAATACACACAAACATACACAAGGGGGCCTGTAAGCATGCAATGGGAGGTAGGGTAGCGGCAACTCCTTGGTGCGCCCCAAATGAGCAACTTGTGAGGGGGATGGCGCCTTGCTCAAAGGCACCTCAGCAGTGCTCACACTCCTGGTGGCAGGGTTGGAGCGGGAATCGAACCGCCCATCTTGGAACATTGGACGACCCGCTCTACCGCCCGCTCTACAACTGAGCCACTGTCGCCCCTTTCGGGTGACACTCTAATCTGTGATTGGTTGAATCACAGATTACACACGTCAAGACTTTAGTTCAAGCAAAATCTGACCTTTCTTTTCTATTTAAATAATAAATCTCAATGCATAATATAAGATGTTATTTTGGTATAAGAAGCATAATCTAGAATTGATCGAGAACAATTCAAGTTGTTATTTGTTGTTCCTGCAACCTGGATAAGTGACAAGACTTTCATTCGGGACTGTATTATTGAAAATGCTTTTAAATTGCATATACTCATTTTTCCATTTCTTCTCTGTTATACCCTCCCTCAACTTGAAATGAAGATTGAAAGTCTGCCTAATGAGCTCTTCCAGTGCAAGAAGCTTCGCACATTAAATTTGGGGAACAATTGCCTACAGTCTTTGCCGTCACGGTTTGGAGAGCTGACTGGGCTTACACAGCTAGAGCTGAGAGGAAACCGTCTGGAGTGTCTGCCTGTGGAGCTGGGTGAGTGCCGGCAACTAAAGAGAGCAGGTCTAGTGGTCGAAGAGGACCTTTTCAACACCCTGCCCTCAGAAGTCAAGGAACAATTATGGAAAGTTGACAAAGAACAAGTCTGAACAAGTCTGGTTGTCAATGAAGATGGATATTGATCAACATGTGAGGGGAAACCTATCGTGTCCCAGTGGGCTTTTTGACGCAGGCAGTCACTCTGTTGAAGTGTTTTGCCAGTAAGGTTGGGTATTTCGAACCAGCGCCACTTTGATAGGTGCAAAATACTGACAGCATCACGTTATGTGAAACTGTGCGGAGGATTTTTACAAGACAACTTCTCAGGCTTTACCATGATTGCTCAGAATGATGATTTTAGCAATGCCATTGTGATTAATAGCAAGTGTTAGATTTTGTGCGACTTGATAATAGCAACATTAGCAAAAATGGTTGTGGGCCAACTTGAAAAAAAGAACTCCTGATCAAAATTAATGGGACATCAGGTCTGATGAAGATACAGAAAACTACAAGAGCACTCATAGAGAATAGACTGACACCAAATCCAATTGTATGATCTATGCTATGCAAATTTGTCAGCACAGCCACTATACAACTGGACATATTTCCAAAACCTTATATCTAAATATGGTTGTGCACAGTGTTGCCTCATCAAGTTCAGCCAACTCAAGTGTTTTACAAAGGTTACAAGTACTTTTTTCACCTTATTTTAAATTATATCAAGCTACTTAGTTCATTTTTTTTACAAAACATTACAGATAAGAGACTAAACATTTGAAGAAAAATTATGCCTATTGTGTCACAGTATTTGAACTGTCTTCATTTTATGTCAGCAATTTTTTTCAACAAATTAATTGTAACAATAGCAATCCTAAATTACATAATTCCTTGTTTCATTTCTCTGTTCCTGGATTTTTTTTCACCTACATTTCCACAGCAGACCTGAGCTGCCTGTGGTGGAAAGCTGTCAAAGATGAAACAATCTAAACCAAAGTCGTACTGTCTGCACCAGCCAAGGGCTAAAACATGGGCACAAGTAGGGATACATGAAGGAAGAGTGGTTGACACACAATAATACCATGTACAGGAGAGTTGTAATACCAGGGAACATCTCTGTTAAGTGTGAGTGGTCACATGAGGGATGGGAAGAGATAGCCAGCTTGTTAATCGATTGCAGATGGTGTCGATCTGTCAACAGAAAAATGCTGAAAAAGGTTGTCAGCTATAATTTGACAGCTGTTAAAATACATGTGAACCATCCACATGAGTCAAGCTGAAGTAATGAAAACACCTGTTTTCTAGGCAGTGCAGCTCTAAAAATATAAACTACAGTTACAGATACACTACCAGTAATTTATGGGGAAAATGGTGATGTTAGCATGTAGTTTGACTGAAAATAGTTGCTGTTCTGCTACTTTTTAGTTTACAGTGTTTGACCTAATGTTGGCTAACTCTGGAGGTTGTTTTTATAGAAAAGCTTTTCATAAAATTACAAATTAAAGGAATTATCAAACAGGAGGGGACTGTTTTCAGTGCAGGTGCTTCAGAAGTGGAGGAGTTGTCTTCAGTTGTAATGCTTACAAATAAAACAAAAATGTCTCAGATTTGAGATGTGGTAGATGTCCTCTTTCCTGGGAAAATGTGTTGTTTGTTTTTGTTCTTGTTCTTATTCTTGCTTGAAGAAAATTGTTCTATTGAATGCTACACAGCGGACTTGTATTACAAGACAGTGGTCCCCTGTATTTGCATGGCTGGAGCTTCTTACTAGAGTGTATACCCAACCCTTATTGCCAGTATACTGCTCAATGGGAAATGAAATGCCCCTCGTTGCCATGCTGAGTCCACATCAATAAGAACTGCATGAATTAATTTCGAAAACCATAGCAAAATGCAGCAAGTCTGTGTTAAAAGATTTCAAGAATTACAAAAAGTAGTGTTGTCATTTTTGTTTCTAACACTGGTGGCCATAAAGTAAGCCCTTCAGAATTCTGAACAGTGTTATTGATCACAAATATGTTTAAACGCCTTGGCTTGTGTGTACAACGAATAACATTATTAATGATAAATGAATATTATGTTTCTACCTTATGGTAAATGACATTACAGCCAACATCAGTCACAGATGAAACATTTGTTTCTGATCCATTACGTTATGAGAGGAAATTTTATGGGGCTTTTTTCTTTTTAATATATTAAAAATTGTAATGAGGTTCTAAATAGCCATTTCTGAAACTTGTCATAAAATCTGAAATTAACTTTCACTTTTAAAAAAAGCAATATTCTAGTTCATAGAAGAATCAAGTTAATCCATATAACAATGGCAAGAATGATTGAGGACATTCAATAATAGCAATGGCATTCAGGCCAACTGCCTTAACTTGAATTCACTTGATCAGTGTTATGTACAGTTTTTGTTGTTTATTAGGGGCATTGTGTTCCTTACTGGTTTCATGCCGTAGGCTTTCCTGTTCCACATGCTAATTGGAGTAACTGAATTTTTTTTTTGTTTGCTTGTTTTAAGTTGTCACAATCTTAATGCCATTCCTTCTACTATTTTCCCATTTGGGAAAATAATGATGCTTGTAGTATCTAAAATGGGATTTGAAACACATTAATTTATGTTGCTGCATCACTTTTTGGCATTGGTAAAAAAGTGAGTTAAATGTTAATTACAGTTAAATATGCATATTTTGGGAGTTTTGTTTTGTTTGTATGTTACTTCCTCTGCTAGATAATCACACTTTTCATGGAAATCCTGCCCTGCCAGGTGGCAAAAAAAAGGCAACAGGTCAGAATTTAATTTTTTAAGTCTCAAAATTAAACTGACAAAGTGTAGTTTTACTACCACTTCATTACAATTGAATCAGAGTGAGGTAAACCTTACAACATAAAGGTTTTAAGCTCAAACCCATTAGGTAATAAATTTTTTATTGTCTTGTGTTCTTTAGTAGTGAAATGTGGGAACATTTAGTTTCAGTGATTGTTTATCTCTTGCATCAGTAAGCAGAAAAACCAATGCATATTTCTGACACAGAGCAGCACATAGTTGGGGTTCTTGTGGGAATCACTTTTTATATGATCCTAACTGCAAAAGAAATTCTGTATACAAGCTGTATGCAGGAATACTTTAAGCTATTTACATTTATTTTGATAACATTTTCAACTATTCTACTGTGCAATATTATTGTTTAAATTATGTAAAGTTTGGTCATGTCATAAAGTGCATGGGCATTATTTTTGTCACTTTCATTTTAATAAAGTGTTCAAGTCAAGCAATATAGAGGTGAGTTTTGTTTGTTTGTTTGTTTTTTCAGGAGAAGTCTTCTTCCATTGCAACACCTTCTCCAAAAGTTAAATAAACTGTCTGTGAATGCAAACAACACTGACGGCCATTCGGCCATGAGATTTAAATCATATCAGATAAATATTGAAGAATTCTTTTGAAACTGCTCAAAGAAGCATGGATACCTTACCATCACTCCTACAAATGATACCCAGAACACCTTCAGAATACGCCACATTTTAATTATAAGTAGAATAAGAAAACGTGATGTTAGATGTAGGGCGCTACAGGTTAATTGGTCTGTAAATTTTAATGTGTTTTATTTGTTTTGTTTTTTCTTATCGTGGTATCTGCAACTACTGGTATATATTCACCTGGTTATTTATTTATAATCCCATTCTCTGCATTTTTAAAATTTGTCATGAATTTCTACCATTTCTTTATTTTGATATAAATCAGTGTTACTATATTTCTCAGGAAGCCGACTAGTACTTTTTTTAACAGCCTATTTTTATTACACTTGCTTTTTTTAATTATTTAAACATTTTGTTAAGAATTTTAAGTTTTGTGTGCTTTTCTATACATTTTTTTCTAGTTTAGATTATGTAATTTTGACTACTGTTTTTATGTATTTTCATGTTTTAATTAAACCACTTGGTTGAAAAATGTTTTGTTTTTTTCGTTTTTGTTCAAGACAATGTTTGATCTGAACTCTATTGTTGATTCAGGACTGTTATCCTGAACAAATGTTTGGAAGTGTTCACTTTGTGTATTGTAGTACGATGCAACTTCATCATTTATTGTTGATAATCCTTGTTTTCACCATATAATCACATTAATTTTGGATTCCAGCATTGCATGGTTGGAAAGTAATGGTGTATGTATTAGCATTTATAAGAATAACGTGAAAGTTTTGTTCTGCTTGTAAACGTGTACATCCTGTCCTGCAGACATTGCGATAGAAGTAAAATCAACTTGGTTGACCAGATTCGTCTTGGTTTCTGTCGATAAAATGTTTTTATTTTTGTGAATCACTTCTCTGTTTTGTTTTAGTGTCGTGTTTGGGGACCTCGTCACATCATAGGACCCATGTTAGTTTGTAGCCTTGGTTGTAATATTAATGGGAAGTTATAAAAACTATTATGTTATATAACATCAATCGTTCTATTCTATGGAATTATGCAAACCCATGGCCCCTGTGAAATTAGAAATGAAACGTTCTCCAGTCCCATTCAGTTTGTAGTCTGAAATTTGAATTGTGTCCACATAGTTTCTACTGCTTTATGCGAATGTAGCAAATTCTTAATTTTCATAAATACATACTTCAATAATAATAATAATATCAGAATAAACAAACCTATGTCACTCTACTTATGCTACATGCCGTTTACAAAATTAATGCAAACGTAAGCGGAACCGTTTGCCCTGTGGCAAGTGTTTCGAGTCGAACATGTTTCTTTGACACCATTTCGCAGGAGCGACGTTCAAAATGGTAAATATGAACTTAGATGTGCTCTAAGCATATAAAAAAAATAAACATTTTTTGAAAATGTTATATTAGTATTAAATAGTAATAATATTTAACGTGACTATGTTATAAACACTAGAAAGACTTAATTCGTAATTTTGCCTTTCGAGTTACAGCTGAGCTAAGTGGCAAACCATAATGAACTGGATTTCAAAAGAAACATCATTTATGTCTGTTCTTTGTAAAACTTGCAGGCTGTTACCCTTCACACGGAACTTGGAGAAATTAAAATTGAATTGTTTTGTGAGCGTACCCCGAAAGCATGTGAGGTGAGTCAACCACGATCCGCTAAGCTAAGGTGCTACTTCGATGTTACATCGCAAGTATACGACAAGCACGATAAAGTTTGACACGTTTGGCTTGAGAAAATAATGCCGCTGTATTTTTGGAAGATATATGTTTGTATTGTTCCAAAACAAGGTATACCCAAACGTATTTTTCCGCTTTTTAGAACTTCCTCGCTTTGTGTGCCAGTGGATACTATAATGGCTGCATCTTTCACCGAAATATTAAAGGGTTCATGGTTCAAACTGGAGATCCTACAGGTATGGGAGTTGTTTCTTCTGATGCTTCTCAACATAAATGTTTTAAAATATTTCAGTCTTTCCTCACTGTAGCTTCCCTAGTCCTCTATATTTCTATCAAATCTTTCAGGCACAGGCAAAGGAGGAGCAGGTATATGGGGCCGTAAATTTGAAGATGAGTACAGTGAGCACCTTAAAGTGAGGACATACCAACGTTGTATTATGAATGATGTTTCACCTACTATGGCATCATGTCATGATCTAATATTGCCACTGTTTTCATTTCTTCCAGCATAATGTCAGAGGTGTGGTCTCAATGGCAAACAATGGTCCCAACACTAATGGCTCCCAATTTTTCATCACATATGCCAAACAGCCCCACCTGGACATGAAGTACACAGTGTTTGGAAAGTATGCAACATTTACAGACAAATGGGTGTTTGGTTGGAATAATGATAGAAATAAAAAGAATAGCACCTAAAGCCATTTGTCTCTACAAATGACAGTGGAGAATGTGCTCTGTAATCACAGATTACTTAATTGCATTTGCTCACTTTATTTTCTGTTGTTGTTTTTTGTAGGGTTATAGACGGCCTGGAAACATTGGATGAACTGGAAAAACTGCCCGTCAATGAAAAAACATTCCGGCCACTGACTGAATCCCGGATAAAAGATGTGACCATTCATGCTAACCCCTTTGCTGTATAGATAACTACTGTATTGTCTTTTAATGTGCAGCTATTTTAACACAGAAGTCATCTTGATATTTCCAAAAAGTCACTTGATACAGTTTATGTGAATAACTTGTCAGAGGCAACAAATAAGAGTGACAGCCTCTGTACAACAAAGAACATAACCCTAACCCATGACTGTGTAAAATAAAAATATAAAATATTTTTGAACAAACTTTCTCTTTAATACCTCCATAATCTTGTCGAGAATTTAAATGCCATTTGTCACATGTTTTCCTGTGCAGGTAGTTGTGCCAGAATGTGCTTCTAAATCAAATTGAAGGGGGAACTGCTTTGTAGTTTCTAGTTATGTATTACTGTGAATGTGACTGTGGGTTTCTATATTGGTCAACTCTTTGCAGTAACAATGTGGTTCAAAATACATATTTGTATAACAATGCTGTACATATTGTTTTTCCTGTCTTTAATGGCAGTTGTAAATAGTCTGTCAGTTGAAATCTTTGCAGCTAATGTGGTCAGATGCCTGTTTCTCAAAGGACACCCAGAAAAGGTCATTAATTCCAAAGCCAGATATGAATGAGCCTAATTCAGTTTGCTCATTAGATCTGAATGTTATCTTTAAGCAGCCTCAGAGGTCAAACATGGATCATATCAAGTGGAGCAAACAGCTGTAGTTTAGGATAAGCAGCGATGTTTATTACAATCAAATTGATGAATAATAGGAAAAATTGAAACACCCTGACACCGAACAGATGTAATACAGCTACCACAAACACAGTGAGAAAGACTATTTAAAATGCAAACAGGAACTCAAATGTAAAGGGTCACATGATGTCTGCTTTAATAATGTGTTCCTGTTTACAGAAGTGGTGCAGCTTCATATCAATCCTGCAGCTCTTTACTACTTGGCTCCTCTCTCTGCAGCTCCTCTCTTACTCTTCTGTGGATAACAGAGGAAAATCATCTGAACATGAGTATGTTATGTTATATCTCTTTATTCTAATTATCTTAATCTTGGAATTCTGCTCAATATTGAAACATTATTTCTATGTATAGTGACTCACCGGCTTGTGACAATAAATTATCACTTTTGCACTTGTACTGGTTAAATATTAAGATAGCTAATATGTATGAAAACTTGATAGTTTATGTCCTAAAAGTTAATTGTTTAAAATCATATAACTATACATGCGTAAGTCTATATGTTTTAATTACATCCCGCTTCAAAGCAGTGATGTATTGTAATTGTCAGTGTCGGTGTGTTCATCTGTCTGTCCGTTTGTACGTCCACCAAATATCTTCGCAACCGTTGCAGATAGAAAGATGAAACAAAAAGCACATTACTCGGGCAGCAAAGGGGATGAAAATGAGGTGATGACCTTGACCTTGACAAAACCAGGTCAAGCTCAATTTTCAACTTTTGCACACTCAGTAACTGGATAAGATAGAAAAATGAGGGAGAAGGCCAGTGTGAGTAAGACCGTAGACCAAAGCCAGTGCTTTGATCAATGACAGTTGGTCAGAACACTAGCTTTCATCTTTGTTCTATGCAAGTAGGTTAGGATAAAATTTTGGGTTCAGAGGTGTCACGGGATGTTGCAGTCTGTGACTGCATTGGTTCTTTTTTTATAATGGTATACTTCCATTTCATTTTTTTTTTTTAAATGGTTGTGGACTGGTTGTACTCATTGAAGTCAAGTAAAGTAAAAGTAATATTCATCTCTGTTGTCACTGGTCAGTGTTTGGGAACTCGAGTTGAACTAGAACTTGGGCTCAGCCTGATAATTCTCCTGCATCTGACCAGGCTAGTTTTTGATGTGTTTCCATTGTAACTGATCCCACACTATTTTGAATGTGCCTTATTGAACTGAAGTAGGTGAAAATAAGACAGTCGAACCAGAATAAACCTGGATTATTTGATATAATTGCTTCATGGAATAGGTCCCTGGTTTTATCATTATTTAAACTATTTTTGTCCACATATATGGACATATTTGACGGTTGCTACTTCAAATGTAATGATACTACAATGATGTTTTGAGTAAATGCAGATGAAGTCAGATGAAGTACAAGATGTGCCTGCAGTGTATGTGGAAACTCAATTTGAAAGCTTTTACTAATTACAAAATAAGAAATGCAGCAGAAATACAGCTTTAAAGTTAACATTGTGGTGTGTGGTTTAGTGTTGCTTCTGGGTATTTTTTACACTTGTTTTACTTGTTCAAATCTATAACAAACTAACAGCCACACAAAAAGTAATGTGTCATGTTTATTTCTTGGTGTGGACAAATACTGTAGACCCATGATTTTCAACCATTAAAAGAACCTTAATTAGATTTGAGGAAATGCAGTCTTGTTTTGTCAGTATGTATTAGTAGTATCATATTTGGTTGCAGGAAGTGTGAGGTGAGCGAGCTTTAAGATGATTTTTATCAAGGTCATAATATGAAATTTTAGCTGTATATCCTGCCTTACCAGCATTATTTCCCAGGTTAGCACTGTGATAAAGTGTCTCATTTTAATTAGCAGCATAGATGCACATGGCCCAGTAGTCCCTCTTACTTCGATCAAAACCTGTCTTAGTGTCAAACTTGCTGCTCTCTCTCTCTCTGAGAAGAGGAAGGCGTGTGTTAGTGTCTCTGCACATTTATTCACTCTATTTCTTACTTTTTTATGAATTTCTGAAAGTTTTTGTGTACCAAAATTTAACCATGGTCACGTTTTGGGAGTTTGTGAAAGAAATAGATGGGAGTGTGGCGTCCAAGTACATATTCACTCGATCATATTTTGCTTTTTTTGTATACGTGCTTCTTCACTTTCACTTAGTGACGGTTACCTCGAAGTTGCGTTGTTTGTGAGACTTTTGTGGAGATTTAGGAGGCACTGTTGTAGCCCCGAGATGCGTTATCGCAGAGGAGAAAGCAGCTCTGGCGAACTTCACACGGCAGCATGGGATAAAGTTAACACCCCACCACAACTGCTTGGTGGTGGAGCTGTTATTAGTGGTGGAACAGCAGGTCGGTTTCGACAGCGTTAAACATCCTCCTGAATGAACAAAGCAGTGGTAATTTTTCTTGACAAAATTGAAAAGGTGCACCAGGTGATTGTGAGGGGGGTGGTGATTATGAATACCTTCATCCACATCCTCCACCTGGCAAGCCCGATTAAAACGGTGATCATATCAAACGCACCGCCATACCTCAGAGACGAGCTCCTGGAGAAGGGCCTGTCGCGACATGGTCGGCTCCTGGGTCCTATCAATATGTTCTCGGTCGGAAATACCACTCAGGCATGTTACGTCTTCCGGAGACAAATTACGATGATCCCTAATCGGTCTGATGAAGACCTGAATTTGACGCTTAGGTTTAAAATTGATAACTATGACTACACGGTTTATATCACCAGTGAGGGTATGACATGTCTGAAGTGCGGATGGGAGGGACATCTCATGTGTAACTGTCCAAAGGGAGAGGATGAGCGCTGGCTGATGGTTTCCACGGGGCAGGCGGCTGCGCCTGTGGGGGTACGGGCGGCATCCGGTGCTGCCGCCTTGTGAGTTTCCAACGCCTTTACTCACTAGGTCACCAATTGCCAACCCAGAACCACAGAATAACATGAAGGATACAGGTGACAATGCAAAGGTTAAACAACCGGGGGCCACAATCCCTCTGGTGTCTTCCAGTACTGCGGTCCTCATTTCACAATCGCAGCCTTGTGAGTTTCCAGCTCCACCCATCACGGAATCACCGGGCATCAACCCAGAGGTCACAGGTGACGGCTCAAAGGTTAAACCTTCACCGGCCATCAACCCGGAACAACAGAATAACACAGAGGTTGAGGGGGCCGGAGATACACCCGCCAGGATGGTTAAACAGTCGCCAGCCGCCAACCCAGAGCTACAGAATAGCACGCAGGACATGGATAACAGCACAAAGGAAGGACAGAGTGATTTGGTGAAGGCTGAGGGGGCCAGAGAGACAGCCGCCAGGGTGGTAGAATCTCTGCTGGAGAAGGACGAGGAGGATGATGATATTGTGATAAATGAGGAATTATTGAAGATAGCTCTTAAAAGGGAAAACACTAACACAAGACTGAATAAAGCAAAGAAAATTGCTAAAGAAACACCTGAGACACCTCCTGATACAAGTAGCTCTGTGAACAAAAATGACAACAGTCTGAAAGATGCCGTAACAGAAAAATATGGTTCGCAAAAGACAAAAAAAATTCTGCAAGACATAAAAGATTTGTGGGCAAAAGTAGGAAAACTTTCTCCTGACCTCAACATGTTTCTGGATAGTGTAAATTTTTATATGAAAAGTAAAACAAGAAGTGGTGAGTCAGATTTTACAGACCAACAGTTTTATATATTGAAAAAACTAAGGAAAAAAGTAAAAGACATGATTGTAGAAGAGGTGATTGTGGAGAACGCATAATTGTTTTTTGTTTTTTTATTTTCTTAATTTTGTCTGGTTTTTTTTGTTTGATAAATGTGAAAAGGTTAGATGTTTATTTGTTCAGAAAATGCACAGTGTTATTGAAAATCCTCTTTACGTGAGTCTCTTGTGGATTTTGTGTCATCGTGATTATTTTGTAATTTGACTTTCATGAATAAATGTGTTGTTATAATTAAATCTCTCTTTCTGTCGCTGTGTGTGTGTGTGTGTGTGTGTGTGTGTGTGTGTGTGTGTGTGTGTGTGTGTGTGTGTGTGTGTGTGTGTGTGTGTGTGTGTGTGTGTGTGTGTGTGTGTGTGTGTGTGTGTGTGTGTGTGTGTGTGTGTGTGTGTGTGTGTGTGTGTGTGAGGTGGGTGAGACAGCCCATGCCATGTCTTGTTCATACATTTGGAAAACAATGTTCACTTACTTTGAATTATTTTACTGCCTGCACTTCCTTGTCAGCAGGTGTGAAAGGTGTCACTGCCTGACATCATATAGAGGGTTCACCCGTCTACTCTGCCTGTTATCTAAAGATATTTTATCTATATCAACAGTGCTTCCCTTGTAATGTATTGTCATTGCTGGTTGTGAAAAGAGGGGTAAAGATTATGAGTGGTACTTGAATATGAGCAGAAGAGAGTGGAGCTGTGACCAAATGATCATTTCATAAGTCGGATGGCAATCTGTCAAGCAAATACCTTGGCAGAAAATTCCTGGATGTATCCCCTGATTCTGATACACATCAAAATGTAATTGGCTTCTTTTCTGGCCCGTCCCTCTACCAGGAAACTAAAACACACTGCTACAGGCAGGCAGTCTAAATGCATTTTATTTTCTCACTTTACTGGGAAGGAAAAAAAATTGTCAGACCCCTGGAAGATAAAGATTTTGAGCATTTAAATTTTCTACACAGACCAAGTACTACAGGGCCATATATATATATATATATATATATATATATATATATATATATATATATATATATATATATATATATATTCTGTAATATACTGATAACACTGAAGGTAATAAATTTTGCATTATAGTAGTTACATTTAGAGGAAAATAAAGGGGAAAATGTAATTCTCATTTACATGATGTGGCTGTATCTATGTCCAAATCTGTACTGTTAGTTCTTTGAGTTCGTTTTGTTTTTGTTTTTTTTACAATTGTGTTTTCTATTTCTCCCCTGCCTGTTTGTACTTGTAAAGCTGTACTCACTGGATGCTTACAGGGTATAGCATTCATCCTCACTTCCTCACAGCAACAAACTGTTTGCTCCCATACCTCTTCCACTTTTGGTGAATAGAGGATATTCTATTAAGATGTGCCATCAGGCCTGTATGGGTTTTGTCATGTATCATTGTACATGATGACTTGACTGGCCGGGACTTGCTTAGTGTTCCATTTTTGTGAAGGTGTGTTAAGGGCTGAAAGTCTGAACATACTCACAGTGGCATACTCAAGGTTTGGTTTGGTTGGGCCTACATAGCAGGATATTTCAGTGCTCATGATAAACCTTCCATTGAGTCTAAAAGAGCTAACCTTTCAGGTCATATTCGGTAGAAACTTCAGCAAAAATTCCAATAAAGATAAGCAATTTGTTAGACTTAAATTGACATTAAAAATTTTTCCAAATTATGAAATTTCACCTATAAAGTATAACTTAAGAACTTTATATTAGAAAAATGTTTGAAGAAGAGTGATGTGATTTACAATTTGTTCATGTTTTTCACAATATCTTAATAATTTTAATGAAATGGGAGTCCTCGATAAGCTGTTTTAAAATGTCCAGAAACACCAAACAAGAAAAACGTTCACTAAAACTGACACTTTTGTTGTTGTTGTTGTTGTTGTTGTTGTTGTTATTGCTGCATAAATGTAATCATTTTGTGCCAGCTAATTTACATAATCATCATATCATTCCAAAGCGACATACAGAGGATTTCGTTGGGGTCTACAAAGAGCACTCTTCCTGTTAAATGAACTTCATATGCAGAAGTATGAAACACGTCGCTACGTCATCACTGGTCAACCATACATTGAGGGCAGAATGTCATCAGATGATGCTTTTAAGGCAAGTTTGCTGTTCTAAATAATAATGAACACAGTATTTGATAATCTTTTGATAAACTGAGTGTTTATTTTCTAGGTGTCCTCCCTGAGGGGAAAAGTCGCTTTGATTACCGGGGCCAGTTCGGGTATCGGAGCCGGTACCAGCATCCTATTTGCCAAACTGGGAGCCTTGTTGGCTCTGAATGGCCGTGACATGAAAAACCTCAACAAAGTGTCCAAACAGTGCACCGACTGTGGAGCTGCAGAGGTGACCCTTATGCTGACGTTCTCGTTCCGTTAACTACATCAATTAAATTAGGTTTTTCCAATTGACATGGACTTATACTTGTAAATAAATAAATGTAAATACATGTAAACACATGTAGGTGTAGATCAAGTGTCAGTTTCTGACCCTGTCTTACAATTTCATGCAAAAATATGTGTATTAGGTCCATCCATCCATCTTCAACTGCTTATCTGGGGCCGGGTCGCGGGGGCAACAGTCTCAGGAGGGATGCCCAAAGTTCCCTTTCCCCAGACACCTCTTCCAGCTCCTCTGGGGGGATCCCGAAGCGTTCCCAGACCAGCCAAGAAACATAGTCCCTCCAGCATGCCCTAGGTCTTCCCCGAGGTCTCCTCTCGGCAGGACATGCCCGGAACACCTCCACAGGGAGGCGTCCAGGAACCATCTGGAACCGATGCCCAAGCCACCTCTGGGGCTATAAGCAAGCCCACACCAGCCCGTCCCTCACCTTTGGCAACACCAGAAAAGTGGAGAGTCAAGCCCCTCTCAAGTGTCTGGGTGTCAGAGTCCAAGCTGTGGGTGGAGGTGAGCTGACTATATCTCAACCTCCCTCACAAGCTCTGGCTCCTTTCCCCCCAGTGAGTTGACATTCCATGTCCCTACAAGTAGACTCTTATCTGGGGATTGGGTCGTCGAGCCCCATTCTGACGATTGCCACCCAATTCACACTGCACCCGTCCCCTACGGATTCTTCGGCGGGTGGTGAGTCCACTGGAGGTTTGGCACGCGTTGTCCTTCCAGGCTGAGCCCGGCCGGGTCCCGTGGGCAGAGGCCCGGCCACCAGGCGCTCATATACGAGCCCCAGTCCTGGGCCTGGCTCCAGGGTGGGGCCCTGGTTACACTATACCGGGCGACGTCATGGTCCTTGATGTTTTTCTTGCCATAGGGGTTTTAGTACTGCTCTTCATCTGGCCCGTCACCCAGGACCTGTTTGCAAATGGAGACGCTTGCGGGAGCATAAAGCCCCTGACAACATAGCTCCTGGGATCATTCGGGCTCTCAAACTCCCCCACCACGATAAGGTGGCAGCTCTCGGGAGTTGTTGTGTCATATGGGTTATTAAAATATTTCATTTTGCTCATAAACCTAAAATATAACTGGGCTTGAATACTTTTGCTTCTGTAACTTTATTTGTTAACATATACAAGTACATTTAAAAGCATGCATTCGTACTTTATCATCTAAAGGTTATGGCTGTGAAAGAATTGCTAAAGCCTTGTAACTTGTCAGAACCTAATGAAGGATTTCGATTTTGTCCAGCCTTTGCTCGTTTCTGGAAACCTCAATGACGAGGAGACTGTGAAGAAGACCGTGGAACAAACAATCGCTCACTATGGCCGACTGGATGTCTTGGTCAACTGTGCTGGTACCCTGACCGTGGGTTCTATTGAGACAACAGACCTTGCTCAGTATGACAAGACCATGAATACCAATGTCAGGTAGGATTGCTCCTGTGTGTTCTCATCATGTGTCTATTGGTTAATGTGAGGGGACATGATGCCAAACCAGAAACGCTTGTGTCCACACTTGATATTCACTGTTGATTGTTTTTCTAGTTATTTTAAGTAGTGTGTCTCATATTTTGTGAAGGAAGTCGAGGTAGTTCAGAAGTGATTACTGAAAGTATTTATTAATTTAATATTATTTTTTTATATTATTATTATATTATGTTGCTCTATTTAGCTGCTATGGTTTTACTACTACTTCTATGTCTTTAAAGCTTGTTTCTGTAAGAATGGCAGATTCTCCAAATTTTATTAGGGATACATAAAATATTATTCTGTTTGTTTGTTTGTTTGTTTCTCTCTCATAGATCTGTGTATCACCTGACTCATCTCTGCGTGCCCCATTTGATCAAGACTAAAGGATCTATAGTCAATGTTTCCAGCATCACTGGACAGAGATCCGTGGGTATAATGAAGCTGAACACAAATTCTGTACTACATAATTTTAGGAATTATGATGCACTGCTTTGTTTCCATAGTTCTCAAATATGCTGGCCTATTGCATGTCCAAGTCTGCCATTGATCAGTTCACACGCTGCGTTGCACTTGGTGAGTTTCTCCTCATAGTGGGCATGTGTCTGAAATGTATGATTAGCATTATAAGTAACATAAAAATAATATAAATAACATGACTTTTCCATTTCAGAACTGGCAAGTAAGCAAGTCAGAGTGAACTCTGTCTGGTAAGTGTTTTAATAAGAAGTCTTATCTTCAGTAGCTGACCGCACTAATTTTTTTAATGCATTCATAGTCAATATAAAATATATTAGTTTGGGTTCTTTTGTTGCTGGTGTGAATTTTTTTTTTCACAACTGATCATTTGTGTCATAAAATTAATTCTATCCTTGTTCCTGCCGCCTCTCCTCAGCCCAGGTGTGATTGTGACAAAGCTCCACAAGAGAGCAGGACAAGATGATGAGCAGTACGCCAAGGTATCGCTTTCACATTTCTTTTTTTCTTCTTTTCCTTTCGGCTTTTCTCTTCAGGGGTCACCACGTCGAATCAGTTGCCTCCATCCAACCCTGTCCTTTGCATCCTCTTCTCTCACACCAACTACCTTCATGTCCTCCCTCATTACATCTGTAAACCTCCTCTTTGGTCTTCCTCTAGGCCTCCTGCCTGGCAGTTCAAAACTCAGAATCCTTCTACCAATATATTCACTATCTCTCCTCTGGACCTGTCCAAACCATCTCAGTCTGGCCTCTCTGACTTTATCTCCAAAACCTCTAACATGTGCTGTCCCTCTGATGTACTCATTCCTGATCCTATCCTTCCTGGTCACTCCCAGAGAGAACCTCAGCATCTTCATCTCTGATACCTCCAGCTCTGTCTCCTGTCTTTTCCTCAGTGACACTGTCTCTAGACCAAACAACATTGCTGGTCTCACCACAGTTTTGTACACCTTTCCTTTCATTTTAGCTGAAACTCTTCTATCACACATCACACCTGACACTTTCACTTTCACATTTAAACTTCTAATAATCTGCCATCTATGGTTGTGCTTAATGCAGAAATAAGACAACATGCTGATTGCAATGCCATATCTCCATTTCACTGGAAACATACTTAAAAGATTCTAAGTGTGCCTGGATCCTGGGTGTCATCTACTCAGGATCAACTAAACGTGGCTTTCTTTAAGCTTTCGCCACACACAGTTCACCTGCTGTTGTGAATGTAGAGTCAGGGTGAAACAGGTTTAAAATACAAAGTTTTTTCGGGTTACTTTTTAAAATACACTACTGACAAAGTCAACCTAGCAGACACAAGAGACAGTAACACAGGCAGAAGTGCTATGTGGAAAAGTTATTCTATGGGAAGTACTGAATAGACTCAAACATCATGAACCCCTTTTCCATCTTACACAAGAATCATGTTTTCTATTTACCTTTTTTATATTCAATTTTGATTGATTTTTTTTTGTCCTACAAAAATCGTATACTAAGTATTAATATAGAAGTAATACTAAGTTCTATTTTACTTAATTAAATGTACTAAGATACAGGCCTGAAAATGTGTAAAATTGTGATGTATTCTGATCTGTATGACACTACCTGTAGTATATTAGATTCTACATTTCAGTTATACCATACAGCTACAGTGGCCTATATCATCAAGCTATAGTGCATCACAGTCTGAGTGTGTGAACCATTGAATGAAGGCAAGTGAGAACTATATTTTTTGTGTCGTATTCTTTTCCTGCCAGTATCTTGTCCACTGTAAGCAGACACATGCCCTCGGTCGACCAGGGGAGGTGGATGAGGTGGCCCAGAGCATCGCCTTTCTGGCATCCGATGCAGCCAGCTTTATTACTGGAGTCAATCTGTCCATTGATGGGGGCCGGCATGCCATGTGCCCAATATAAAATCATGTACACTAAAATACAGTAGTCTAAGAATAAAGGGATTTCACCCTCAGAAATTATTAAATTATTTGTGTGTTTATTCTCCACATCACCACAAACACTGACCAGGGAGGAATCACAAGTTGTGTCTTCAAGAACAGTTTTTTACCCGTATAAATTCATTTTAATTTCTCACTCTGCTACAGAAAAAAAAGAGAAAAAAACTGAATGCTACTCATAAAATGATTCAGACATTTATTTTCTCACCATGGATATAGGAGGAGGATATTAGAATGAATGGAATGGAATTCATCAATCTATCACATTTCATTTTTGCAACATATCTGACAAACTGAAATACTTCTATACAACACATTCCCCACACAACCATTAAGTTCCGAATTAAACTTAATGCGTACTGCTCCATGAACTGGAGAGCCCATTATTTTATTTTTTTAAGAATCTGAAAATTGCATGTCATTTATCAAGAATTGAAATTAACATGAAATATGTAATTTTTCTTCACACTCTTCCGACTCGATTCTTCCTGTGTAAATAATCTCTACAGACCAAATACTGTAAATGTAAGGTCGTGCATATCTTTACACTCTATACACTCTTTTGCATGTGGTTACATTTTTGGGTTAGTCATGCACATAGTTGAATACGGGCCCCTGAACACAACATACTAGGGGCCTGTAGGCATGCAGTTAGTAACAACACATTACACAGGAAACAGTAGGGGGAGGCAGAGTGACGGGTCACGCACGGGGGTCGCGACCAAACAAGCAGCTTGTAGGGGGGACGGCGCCTTGCTCAGGGGTGCCTCGGCAGTGGCTGGGAAGTGAGCTCCCACCTTCAGCTCACACTCCAGGGGATGTCCTGGTGGGAGCGGGATTCGAGCCACCGATGGCTAGGCGATCCGTCTTCAAGACGTCTGCTCTACCGCTGAGCCACTGCCGCCCCATAGGACAAGAGGATGAGTTTTGTATGGAATTGTATACAGAACACTTTCTTTGCATTCACACCCGATGAGTAATAGTTCATACCCAGCAGTTGTAACTGGGTATGAGAGGCTCCAGGAGGTTGCCTGCATGAATCCTCTCCCCTGTCCAGTCTTCGAAGCTCACAGCCCTGGGTGGAGACTCTAGAGAGGGTCCTTTCTGCCCACACGGGTATATTGAGAAAGAGAACCAGTGACGTGCGGTCAGGGGAGGCAGGTGAGGCCGTGCCTCACCTGCCATAATGAGAAAAATGTGAGAAATAAATTAAATGGTTATATTTATCCAGTGATGCTTATTATACATTTATTTTCTATTCTACATCACCAATTTTTGGTCATTTTTACTCAAAATTTCTGAATTTTCTTATTTACCTCTGAAATACTGAGAAGAGACCAGTCAGTGAGTCACCAGCCAGCCGAGCCTCACCATGGATTGCGCAATGACTCGACTAGCTGTGCTGGTATGCTATACAGTGAGACCGTAATGCTATTTCTCTATATGTCGCTATTAAAATGTTCAAACACGTTTGCTCTATGAACTCAATTTCCAAAATTTAGCTAATGTATATAATGTACAGTGTTTTTTTGTCAACAACTGCATGAGTGTAACATCTCTCTTGAATTGAGCAGTCCTGAAACTGCTGGGACAAGGCACTAGGTGAGGCACGATGATGTTGTGCCCCATTGGTAGGGGGCGCTGGTGATTCCAGGGATTCAGCCGAGGAGTCTTCTTCCTCGGCCGTAGAAGAAGTGACAGCAAACTACAGCCATTCATTTGTTTTCCGCTCGCCTTGCCTTACTATATAATTTTTGCTGCTTTTTTTTCAGAGGGAGCGGTGCATGGACTTAATTTATAAGTAAACGTAACATAAACAAACATGTAGTAACAACATAACATATTTTTTAACTAAATGTGCTATTTGTCTGTTACTGTTTGTATGTATGAATAATTCTAATAATTCTGCTCTGTGACTTTAAAAATAACCCACTCGCTGTTGATAATAAATGGTGAATAAGCTGCACTGTAGGTTCATATGTTTGTAAATCTAATTATGATGAGATCATTGCCTCACCAGCCATGAACCTCACCACACGTCATTGCAGAGAACTGTGATGTGCTGCACTGCCTCAGTGATCAAAAGGTGGAAAAAGTTAGGTTAGGATGCCTCCAGGACGCCTCCCTGGTGAGGTGTTCCGGGCTAGTCCTACCGGGAGGAGGCCCTGGGGACGACCCAGGACACGCTGGAGGGACTATGTGTCCTGGCTGGCCTGAGAACGCCTTGGGATTGTCCCGGAGGAGCTGGATGAAGTGGCTAAAGGAGAGGGAAGTCTGGGCTCTTAATATTGAACAAAACTACCGTAAAAATAATTATCATGAAAATACACTTACTGGTGGTCCAGGTGGTCCACGAGGTCCACCAACGCCAGGAGAGCCCTGAAATAAAGCAGCATTAACCTTCACATTATTTCAAAAATGTCCTTTATAGATGTAGCCAATCTCTTTCAGTAACAAGCTGGTGATTCAGAGAATAATGATTGAACTCACCCTCGGTCCATGCATTAAGGAGGAAAGATACATTAATATGGACACTTGGAAATTGAGGGATGATATCACAAAAAGTAGTGAAAGACTGTTTGTTTTATCAATTAAATAGAGTATTTATTGAACAGCTCCCTTGCTTCTGTGTAAGGCCACTTACATTCACATGTGAATGTTAGTATATTAGGAGTGAGTTGTGCCTGTATGTGAGCGCTCAGCAAACCACTTAAAAAGCTTTAGATGAGCATACAGCTAGCATTTAACACCCTGACAGGAATTCCACAGCAGCTAAGTGTCATTCCGAGTTTAACAACAAACAGTGGAGTACAACAAAAAATAAAAAGTGCCCAGGACAAAGGAAGTTGAGTGGTGTGTCGTCTCTATACTATCCTATCCTGTGCTCACAGTACAAATGGAAAAGGATTCATCAAAACATTGCAACGCACCATTTCCCCCCGACTTCCTTTGTCCCCTTGGGGTCCCTGACGGGGAGAGAGGACACAGAGGATCACTCCATCTATGCCAGAAAATAGAGAAATGTTGCATAAAGCTTGACAGAGGGGATGAGTTGAGGTACATACAGGATGACCGTTGGGGCCAATGATGCCAACGGGACCCAAAGTTTCCCTCCATTCCTCGAGAAAGGAGAGAACTGACACATTGAAACATCTGAACGTATAATGCTTATTTTTAATGCGAGATTAATGATTCTTGTGGTTTAACATTAAACCATGTGGTCTTTTCGGTCCCTGAATTTCTATTGCACCAAAAACTCCTGGTGATCCCTAAAAATACAATTTTCAAAAATGTATTTTCACTAATTTATGACACCACTGCACAAAAGACTTTGATACTAAATTTTGAGATTAAACATTTTCATGCATTGAGACTTAACAGGTACTCAACTGCTTAATGTGTGTGCTACTAGGTCTGGGGTCTTCTTATATAGCTGCAAAACAAAATCATTAACGACAATGCTGTTGCTAAATTAACCAAAACAATACCAGAACATAACACCACACGTAATTACCTAGAGGAATTGTAAATGAAAGAAAACTTTTTTTCAAGAACCAAATGTAACCCAGGTGAGGAAACAATTCATTTGGCATTTCTAGTCGTCTCCTAGCGACTGTCGGGGCGTCACATGACCCCATGCAGCCTATCGGTGCCCATAAAACGGCGTCCCAGGAAGTGAGTCGGGTGATGCGAGAGGGGCCGTGATTTTAGTTTTGATTTCACTGTGACAACACTTGAAACGTTATCGACTTATTGCCTGAATGTCAACTTGTAAGAGCCAACTACAGTGCGACTACGTTCGTGAAACGTGTAAGAACTTGGACAAAAAAAAATCCTTGTGAGCTGAATTTTGCGGTCTGTCCCAGACACTCACATTCACACATTCCTTTCCCTCACTTTGCACATTATCCCTCTGGAAATCCTGCTCAAGTCAACGTTGGAACAACCCCGTGTTGTGGACAACCCGAACTTTTGTTGTGCTCAACGTGCAAATTAAGTGGGCTCATTATACTTTTAAATGGAATGTATTAATTAAATGTATTCATTTGACGGCAATGATTTTTTGTTTTCCTTGAAGATAATTTAAGTTATAAATTTCATTTGTTTTTTTATTCTTTGTGGGAATAGCCATTCCTTGTTATTCTGTTTTTTTAAATATATGGTACCAAGTTCAAACCACTGTCTCAGTCTCTTCCTCTCTCCACTCCTAGAGCCGAACCGAATCTTCTGATCAAGCCCAATTTGATATTGTTAATTTGTTAATATACACATATGCTACATAATTTGTGGCGAGATAGCCATGAGTGGAGTAGATAGAGCTATTGAATGCTGTTTTTGAGGGGTTTTTTCTTGGTGTACATTAAAACATGGAAACATTTGAGAAACGTGGCATTAAAATCCCCAATTCAGTTTGATTCAGGATGAGAAAAAAACTGAAACCGATGATGAAGTTGTCGACTTTTTGAAAACGTACGGTTCAATTTCTAAAGCAGACATTATAGATGAGCCTGAGTCAGTTTTCCATGAGTCAGTATTGTAGTTGAGTACAGTTCAGGCGCACCGTTAGTTGCACTGTGCAAACCTTTACCTTATACTTACATTTGCAAAAGAGATAAGGTCGTCTATGAAATTTTGGACTTATCTGCCGTCTTTGCCGACGAGGTAGGTAAAATGCAGACTCAGAATTACCTGGTTGAACTACAAAAAGTCGCCAAATTAACGGGGCAAGATTTAGCTGTGGTACTAAATGGTGTGATGTCTCTGCTTGGCCAGACTGTAACTGAGCTCCACCCCACTGCTGGAGATGTTGAAGTTACCCTTGAGGACAGGCAGAGAGAGCTGCCAAGTACTCCCCTTGGTATTGGGTTGCCTTCTGCACGACCCTCAGCTGTTCACGTGGGCCATCCAGCTGTTGCACCCTCGAGCCCAAGTGGAACCCAGTTAAAGGTAGAACCAGATCCCACTGTTCAGGATGCACCAAGACTGCCAGCTGTGACGCATCACAATTTAAACCCACCTGAGATTCAACCCTATGTGGTTGAGCACATAGTGAAGAATGAAGAAAGCACAGGTAACTATTCAGCTCACCGAATCTGAGCCTTTTCTGGGAGGTCCCCGCGACCTCCGAATGAATCAGACTATGATACATGGCATTCCAGCATAGAACTATTACTAAAAGATCCTGTGTCTGACCTTCAGTGCTCCCGCAAAATCTTTGAGATTGGTGGGGAGAAACCCTCCTCCTATCTTCAACGTCTTCAGGTTCTTTTAAACTCAGTGGTCAAGCGTGGGGGAGTAATAAACAAAGACATTGAACGACACCTGTTGACCCAATTCTGTCGAGGTTGTTGGGATAACTCCCTGATTACTGAATTACAGCTGAAGCAAAGGAAACATAATCCACCAACATTCGCAGAGTTCTACTACGACTACGAACTGAGGAAGACCATGAAGCTGCAAAGGCTATCCGAATGAAGCAACATCTTGGCTCAGCAAGACCCAAAGTTTCAGCCCATGTGCAGTATGTCTCTACAGATAGTGCCGAGAAGAAAGAAATTGCTGCTTTCACCAAAGTCACGCAGCGGCTCGCACAGCAACTGACAGGCATCCAGAAACAGCTTGCATCACTTACTGCCAGCCAGTCAAGTTTCACTAATCCCGCTGCTTTCAAGTCCATGTCTGGTGGTATGCTGCAGGAGAATCAGAGGATTGGTAAGCAAACAAAGACCCTGCCTTCGGTACTCAAGCCTGGTTACTGTTACAGGTGTGGTGAAGATAGCCATATAAAGACGCAGTGCGAAAATCCTCCAAACTCTGCTCTTGTGGCCGCCAAGAAAAAACAGTTTGCAGAAAGACAAGCAAAATGGCAAAAATCCAACCCCCAGTTTAGACAATCTTTAAACTAGATCCAGTTCCTGTTGCGGGGCGAACCAGAACTGTTGTGGACCCAAATTGTCCCAACAAAAAGAAAACTATGCAATGTAGAGAAATGACTCAGACAGCACCTGTCATCACATCTCAACTACCCAACGGCTTAATTGGTTCCTGCTGTACAGCCAAAGTCAAGTTTGCTGAAGAAGAATGCAGTTGCCTCCTAGACACAGGGTCGCAAGTTACAACCATCCCCGTTTCATTCTATAACCAGCACTTTGCCGATCAGCCTGTGAAACCTCTGTGACATCCTACAAGTTGAAGGAGTGGCAGGACAAGCCGTCCCCTATATTGGATATGTGGACATGACAATAAAATTTCCTAAGGAGTTCCTAGGTGCAGATTTTGATGTGGCCACATTTGCACTTGTAGTTCCTGATGTAAGATCCGATTTTCAGTCCCCAGTATTAATCGGCATGAACACTTTGGAACCACTGTACAGGCACCATAGGGAGAGTGACGTTGCAGAGTTCCAGCCTTCTGCTCATGGGTACAAAGCTGTGCTCAAACTTTTGCAGATGCACCACCGACAACACCACATTGACATTAATTGAGTAGTGAGTATAGCCACTAAGTCTCCGGTCCTCATCCCTGCTGGACACACCACCGTCGTGGAAGGATCGTTTCACTCCAGTGCAACAGCTCTTGGGCAATGGGCGCTTGTGGAGCATCCCGCTTCACCACTGCCAGGCGGGCTGTGTGTCAAAAACTCTCTTTTTGCGTTTTCACGCAAATCACACATGGAGAGAATTCCTGTTGTTCTTACTAATGACTCAGATCATGACGTAACTATCCCACCTCTCTGTGCCAATGCCAAACTTGCTATATCCCCCCAGATTCTGTCCCATCAAGTGTCCTCGAACCAGTTACCATCTGAGACATTGAATACTTTGAAGCTGGATTTAGGAGAATCACCAATTCCTCCAGAATGGAAGGAGAGGATTATTAATAAATTCAGCGAGATTCCTGAAGTCTTTTCACACCACAACTTGGATTTGCACTGATAAGGTGAAACACCGGATCAAACTGTATGATGAAACCCCTTTCAAGCATTGGGCCAGACCGATTCACCCTCAAGATTTTCCTGGGGCGGCAGTGGCTCAGCAGTAGAGCGGACGTCTTGGAACCAGACAGCGCCCAGCCATCGGCGGTTCGATTCCCGCTCCAGCCAGGCATCTTTGGAGTGTGAGCTGACAGTGGGAGGTGTCAGCTCACCTCCCAGCCACTGCCGAGGCGCCCTTGAGCAAGGCGCCGTCCCCCCCACAAGCTGCTCATTGGGGCGCACCCCCGAAGTTGCGACCCGTCCCTCCACCTCCCTGTACTCGTTGTTATTAACTGCATGCCTAGTGTGTGTTGTGTTCAGGGGCCTGTATATAATGTTTGTGTGTGTATGCTGACTAACACATATATATATATGCATGTACAAAACTGGAGAGGAAAACATAATTTCCCCATTGTGTGGACAATTAAAGGTGGATTATTATTATCATTATTATTATTATTATTATTATTATTATTATTATGTTGAGGCTGTGCGCCAACATCTACATGATCTGCTAGAAGCGAGTGTCATTAGAGAGTCCAATTCACCATTCTCATCACCTATTGTCGTGGTCCGCAAGAAGAATGAGGATATTCGGTTGTGCATCGATTAACGCAAGTTGAATTTAGACTATGAAAGATGCCTATGCTTTACCGAATCTGGAAGAATCTTTTTCAGCCTTGACTGGTTGCTGGTGGTTTAGTGTGCTGGACCTAAAATCCGGCTACTATCAGATCGAGATGGATGAGGCTGATAAAGCAAAGACAGCTTTTGTAACGCCAGTTGGGTTCTGGGAGTTTAATAGAATGCCCCAAGGGGTTACGAATGCTCCAAGTACGTTTCAGCGGGTAATGGAGAAGTACATGGGGGATCTCCATTTAAAAGAAGTACTTGTTTTCATTGATGATCTTATTGTGTTTTCAAGCTCACTTGAAGAGCATGAGCAGAGGTTGCTGCGAATGCTCAATAGTTTAAAAGAATATGGTTTGAAACTCTCTCCAGAGAAGTGAAGGTTCTGTCAGACATCCGTGCGATATATTGGACATATTGTTTCGGAGAGAGGAGTTGAAACTGATCCCGATAAGATTCTTGCTCTTAAATCCTGGCCGGTTCCACAGACCCTGAAAGAGCTCAAGTCACTTTTAGGATTTGCTGGGTATTACCGTAGATTCATCAAAGGGTATGCTGCCATTGCTAAACCACTAAATGATCTTACGTGTGGCTATGTGTCTATGCTGAAGTCCTGGTCCAAACACCATTCAGCCCAACTTCAAGATGCAAAGCAGCCCTTTGGAGAGCAATGGTCATCTGTCTGCCAAAATGCATTTGAAACACTGATAGCAAAGCTGACAAGCTCTCCGGTCCTTGGCTTTGCTGATCCCAAGCTACCTTATATCCTCCACACTGATGCCAGCACCACTGGACTGGGAGCTGCATTGTATCAAAAGCAGGAAGGTCAGCTGAGAGTAATTGCATACGCCAGCCATGGCTTATGGCCAAGCGAATCCAGATAGCCCCCACACAAGCTTGAATTCCTTGCTCTGAAGTGGAGTGTAACAGAGAAACTGCATGACTACCTGTATGGGGCCAGCTTTGTAGTGGTAACTGACAACAATCCCCTAACTTACCTGTTAACATCAGCAAAGTTAGATGCTGCCAGCCACATGTGGCTTGCTGCCCTGTCCACCTATACCTTCAAACTGCAGTACAGATCTGGAAAGTTGAACTCTGACGCTAATGGTTTATCCCGCCGTCCTCAGAACCAACTTACTGTTGTTTCATCACAGAAAGATTGGGATTTGATTAACAAATTATCCCTGAGTGAACCAAGTGAATTAGAGGAAGTGGACCCTGATGTTGTGTCTGCTATTTGTCATCGCTGCCTTGTCTCCAGCCAGCCCAGCAGTTCAGCAGAGAGTCCTATCACTTTGGTTGAGTCCTTGAGCCTGTCAGCTGAGGCCATTCCTGATTGTTATTCCAGTGAAACCGACCATGGGCGACCAGTTGTTCCTTCCTTGTCACATCTGGACCTCAAAGAACAGCAACATGCTGATCCAGCTATAAGAGAGGTGATTCACCAGATGAAGATTGGAGAAAAAATGCCTACCACTGCAAAGCATGAGCTTCCAGACCTAGCTCTGTTATTGAGGGAGCTGAATCGCCTTGAGCTGCACGAGGACATCTTGTACCGGTGGAGGTGGGATGAGGAACGAGCCTCGTTCCAGCTGGTTCTGCCCAAGGAGCTGACATTGGTTGTTTCTAACAAGCCTGCACGATGACATGGGTCATATGGCCATTGAGCGCACTCTAGACCTTGTACGCTCCAGATTCTTCTGGCCTCACATGGCAGCTGATTTAGAATGCAAAATCAAGATTTGTAGCCGATGTGTGAGACGCAAAGCACTCCCTGAAAGATCTGCACCTCTTTTTAATATCAAAACCACTCGTCCTCTTGAGTTGGTTTGCATGGACTATCCTTCACTTGAACCAGACCAGAGCAACACAAAGGACATCCTTGTACTAACTGACCATTTCACAAAATATTCTGTTGCAATACCCAAACCAAAAAGCCAGGACAGTGGCAAAGTGTTTGTGGGAGAATTTCATAGTGTGCTATGGAATACCTGAGCGTCTCCACACCGATTAAGGACTAGACTTCGAGTCCAAGTTAATCAAAGAACTTTGCCAATTCACAGGGATGGAAAAGACACGGACAACCCCCTATCATCCTAGGGGAAACCCAGTTGCAAGGTTCAACAGGACGCTACTCTGCATGCTTGGAACTTTGGAACCAAAGCAGGAGACCAAATGGAAAGAGTATGTGAAGCCTCTAGTGCAATTGCACTCGGAATGACGTCACTGGCTTTACGCCTTATGAATTAATGTTTGGTCGTTCAGCAAGGCTTCCAGTAGACCTCGCCTTTGGTCTGCCTCTGCAAAGAAATCAGTCCATTTCTTATTCCCAATATGTTGAACGTATCCAATCTCATCTTGAAGAAAGCTTTCAGATAGCATCCAAGAATGCTGCAAAAGCAGGTGAGAAACAAAATGCGCTTTGACAAACAAGTTACACCCTCAACGTTGGACGAAGGTGAGTTCTTGTTCGCAATGTCAGGCTGCGCGGGAAGCACAAGCTTGAAGACAAATGGGAACAAGATATCTACATTGTCTTGAAACAGGCTGGAGAGTTGCCTGTGTACACTGTGCGCCCTGAAACAAAGGATGGGCCAATTCGTACATTGCACCGTGATTTACTTCTTCCATGTCCATTCCAAGCAGGCATGAATGATTCTAATCTCTTGCCAGACACTCCACCCCATCGTCCTAAAACTCGAAGGCAGACTTTGGCTCTTGAAGATCCCAACAAAAACATGGATGAAGATGAAGAATGGTAGTCACCTCAACCTCATATTCCTCCAACTTCTTTTGCTTTCAGGAGAGAACATTCAGCTGTAAGTTCACTGTCTCAAGCTGACTCTACAAATGTGTCCTTGGCCAAAACACATGAGAATCCTGTTGATGCTGAACCTTCTTCCCTGCGAACCATCTTACCTGCAAATGAAGGATCCAATTTATCTGCACATGAAATACACCACCTACCTGGAGATGGGGATTCCTCTGCTGATCCTGAAGCTTCTGAACCTGTAGCTGATGACTTACCTGACCGAGTTCAATTTACCTGTGCTCCGGAGAGCTTACCTGGAGAACCTGAGCTTCCTGGTCAAGCAGAGACATCACCCAACCTCAATGAGCCGTTAATCATCCCAGCTGAGACCCTTGTTACAGCACAAAATACATCTGACCCTGTAGTTGAGTCTGATACAGTTGTCCGACGTTCAAGTCGTCAGCGCCAACTACCAAATCGCTTGCAGTACTCAGTGTTGGGTAACCCTCTAATTTCAGTTGTGCAGACTCTTTTCTATGGGTTCGTTGACCAGTATAGTGGGGCAATTGGTACCTCTGCAGCAAACAATCGTGTGCACCCTCCTGTTTTTGAAGTTTAGCATGCATCAGGAGTTGTGTGATCTAAAGGGGGGAGGGTGTATGAAGATTATTTAAGTTAGAAATTTCATTTGTTTTTTTATTCTTTGTGGGGATAGCCATTCTTTGTTGTTCTGGGTTTTTTTTTTTAATAAATGGTACCAAGTTCAAAGTACAGTCTCAGTCTCCTCCTCTCTCCACTCCTAGAGCCGAACCAAATCTTCTGATCAAGCCCAATTTGATATTGTTAATTTGTTAAATGTACACATACATATGCTACACAAATCTCTTCTCTCATTGTTTTGTGTTTCTTCTTAATTAGACAAAGCCCTTAATGATGCAACTACTCTGTAAATAAAAACATCGAGAACCACTTCATGGCCAAACATGATTAACTAGTCTTTAGTTCTGCACTTTTATCTGATATGCTTAATCTTATTATCTTCACTTAGTTTGTATTGACACAAAACACAAAGCTCATTTGCTTCCCATTTGTTTTAAACTTCTTCAGAAAAAAAATATACAACATACTCAAAGGTTTAAATTAAAATGTGTGACTGGATTAGAGCCTGTCATGTTTCTGGAGCTGGGAATAATGCATAGTGTAGCAGTTTTTTGAGAAAAAAATGCTTATGTTGTAACAGATATTATCTTTGTTACAGGCTTTCATAAGCTTTCATGAAGCTTTCTTAAAAATTCTTACTTGAAACAACATTCCGCAATGCACCAACAGAGAATTTTAAATGTACACATTTAACAAATGTAAGTAGATTCATTTAACTGTCTCAGAGCCTTTTTATAACTATATTTGAATTTAAAACAGTTTCATTCATCTGATTGACCAAGTGTCATCATTTCTATTGTAACTAGACCTTTATAGGAGCACATACCTTTGGACCAAAGGGACCAAAACCCCCTGGATATTCTTGTCCACAGATTAAACTGTCACTTAATTGCATTTTCTGACTTTTGTTGTTGATTTATTTTTATGTGTATATCCGAAATTCCATGGACTTTGTGGAAAAGGTGACAGGACTGAGACTGGATACAGATGACACCATGGTATCCTACAACGTAACTTTCCAATTCACATGTGTCCCCACAATGGGGACAGTTGAAGCAGTAATGCAACAGTTTTCACAGGACAACACCCTCAGTGATAGAACAAACCTCAAGCCTGACCAGATCTGCCAACTTTTGAACCTCTACCTAAACACCTATCTCCAGTACAGAGGGAGCTTCTATAGGCAGAAACAAGAATGTCCCATGGGTTTGCCGGTGTCTCCTATTGTGGCCAATTTTTACATGGAAGAAGTGGAACACAGGGCCCTGACCTCGTTCAATGGAACAACACCAAGCCATTGGTTCCATTATGTGGAGGACACATGGGTCAAGATCAAAAACCACGAGGTGCAACCTTTCACCGAACACATCAACTCAGTGGACAGCAATATCAAGTTCACTAGAGAGGATTTAAAGGACAGCAGTTTGTCCTTTTTGGATTCTGAGGTCTGGATAAAACATGACAGGAGTCTGAATGTTGGGGTATACAGGAAACCAACACACACGGACCAGTACCTGCTTTTCGACTCTCATCATCCACTGAAGCACAAGCTTGGCGTCATCAGGACCCTGCAAAACAGGGCTGATGACCTACCAACCAGTGCCCAAGACCAGGTATAAGAACACCATCACCTGAAAGAGGCACTGAAAACTTGTGGATATTCTGAATGGACCTTTGTGAAGGCTCACACAAGATCCAGAAAGGAGAATAACCAAGTGTGGACGGAAGAGGAGCAGATCAAGCATAACAGTATAGTGATCCCATATGTGACTGACATGTCTGAAAAAACAAGGAGGATCTTCCATAAACCAAAGAGTATCTTCCACAAACATCAAGTTCTTGTGTATTTTACGTCGGGCAACTCCTTCAGACAAAGACTGGTCCATATGAAAGACCCCACACCACACAGTCAGAAGAGCAATCTGGTGTATGCAGTCAAATGCAACAAGGAATAGTCTGATGTCTAAATAGGGGAAACCAAACAACCACTACACAGGCGCATGGCTCACCACAGAACAGCCAACTCATTAGGACAGGACTCAGCAGTCTTCCTTCACCTCAAGGAAGAGGGCCACTCATTTTAGGATATCGATGTTCAGATCTTGGACAGGGAAGACAGATGGTTTGAGAGAGGAGTGAAAGAAGCCATCCATGTCAAAGTGGAGATCTCTGACATGGATGGGTGATCCATGGGGGTGATCTGCGACATCATCTTTCGCCCATTCACAATCAGGTCCTTTCGAAATTCCCAAAAAGGATTTATCAGCAGACTAACCCAGGTGATGTGTCTCATGCTAATGACTAGTGATGTCCACTTTGTTCTGGTGCTCCGATACACGCCCTGGACTCAGTGGGCGTTCCCATGTGAAACACTGCTCCAGAGCCTGCTTCAAACATGGAAAAACCACGTGACGGATGACGTTTAGCACACCAAGTGCGACGAAACACTAAGTGCCCCATTCACCAGGTGACACACTGGCACTCCATTCACCAGGTCACAGTTTAGTGGTCCGGATCAATGGGTGATGCGAAACAACAGCCATTCCCAGATGTGTTAGAATGGATGAAACAGCGCAGTGCGCTGCTTATCGTGTCACTATCCTTTGGATTGATCACATTAGCGTTCCGACTACTGACAGATAGTGTGCTTCGTAATTACTTTACAATGGATCCAACCAGACATAGATCCTAAGTCTGGGAACATTTTGCCGCCGAACTGTTGCCGCCGAACAAAGTAGACTTTAATTTCTAAGAAACTTATTTTCAGGCTCTGTTGCTCACACAGTAGAAAATATTAAACCACACATGTCATTTTAATTGCAGGTTAAGTGTTTGCTTTGTTCACAGCATCTGACAAACAGTAACAACATCTCATCAATGATGAGGCGTTACCGGTCCAGATGTGAGAATGAAGCTGGTGGTGCTGCTGTGAACACGTCTCAGAATTTTTATCTCACAACATAGACCTTGTTTTTTCCAGTGACACTAATCAACCTATGTAACTCACGAACAAATACATGTGTATATATTTACGTATATTAAATGTATATACATGAACATGTTATCTACGTATATCGCTTACTGCTTTATTGAACCCTGCAAGGACCAATGATCATAAAACAATTTCCTATAATATATGGCTATGACATAGCAATTTAGCCGCAAGAGGAGACAAGCCAGTGTATTATTGTGCTGGTCCCAAGCCCGGATAAATACAGAGGGTTGCCTCAGGAATGGAATCTGGCGTAAAACTTTTGCCAAATCAAACATGCGAATCAAACCTATGACTTCCATACCGGATCGGTCTAGGCCCGGGTTAACAGCGACCGCCATCGGCGCTGTTGACCTACAGGACGCTGGTGGAAATTGGACCACTGTTAGTCGAAAAAGGAGAAGAGGAAAGTGTGCCCATAAGAAGAGAAAGAAGAGGAACGCCAAGAGTATAGGACTGAGAGAGTCTGATCCCTGATGGCGCCGGGGATGGCCGCCTCGTCGTTTCGGTGCGCCCTCGTTTTTCTTCTTTTGAGCTTAAATTCGGTTTTCTGCCACTCTTATGGCTACTACTCCAAGGAAGCTCTCATGGCCATCAGAGCTATAACTCCGGAGGATTTATTTCCGACTTTCATGGCCTCAACTGCAGTTTTATTGCAGATTCTGACCAAGGAGGCTCGCAGCAAGGTGAGACGCCGCAGAAGAGGAAAGCACTCAGCTGTGCTGGTCTGTCTCCGCCGGCGTGGACTATGCACAGCGCTCCCCAGGATATTCCTCTCTAATTTGCGCTCACTCTGCAAAAAAATGGACGAGCTGAGCCTGCTACTAAACACGAACAGGGATTTTTCCACATCCTGCGTTTTGTGCTTTACGGAAACGTGGCTGTGCGATCTCATTCCGGACTCTGCGCTTGACCTGAGCGGGTTCGATATCTACAGAGCGGACAGGAACACGGCGCTTTCCGGCAAAACAAAAGGAGGTGGAACAGTACTAACTCAGTACTGTTCCCCGGACCTGGAAGCCCTCATCATCAACTGCAAGCCCTTCTACTCGCCCCATGAGTTCTCCTCAAGTTAACGTGTGTGAGGTGCAGCGCGCGCCTACCGACGAGATACTGAGAGTAGAACGTGCACACCCGGATGCCTTGGTTACTGTCCTCGGGGATTTTAACAAAGGTAATCTCTCCCAAGACCTCCCAAAGTTCAAGCAGCTCATCAAGTTCCCCACCAGAGAAGGGAACATCCTGGACCACTGCTACTCCACCATCAGCGGTGTGTACCACGCTGTTCCCCACCCTGCACTGGGCCAGTCCGACCACATCATGGTGCATCTGATTCCTACCTACAAGCAGAAATTAAAGCTCTGCAAACCTGTTGTTAGGACTTCCAAGAAGTGGACCAGTGATGCAGTGGAAGAACTTCAGGAGTGCTTGGACTGCACAGCATGGGATGTGTTTAGGTCTGCCACCAACAGCCTGGATGAGTACACGGACACTGTGACGTCCTACATCACCTTCTGTGAGGACAGCGTCATCCCAACACGCACCAGGGTTAGCTACAACAACGACAAATCCTGGTTCACAGCCACACTCAGAAGGCTCAGGTCAGAGAAGGAGGCTGCATTCAGAAGTGGGGACAGAGACAGATACAAGGAGGCCAGGTACAGATTTGGTAAGGAGGTGAAAAGAGCCAAATCTGCATATGGTAAGAGAATGGAAGAACAATTCTCAGCTAACTACTCTGCTTCTGTCTGGAAAGGGCTCAAAGCCATCACCAATTACAAGCCTAGAGCCCCCCACTCTGTCAACGACCTACGTCTGGCCAACAGCCTTAACGACTATTACTGTCGTTTTGAAAGACAATGGGACAGACCTGACGCCCCCATCACTATCAACAACCAGCCACTGGTCAGCAGCCCCATCCCCTCCCCCACTGTCTCATTAGGTCCTTCACAGCCCCACACCTCAGCGCCACCCACCCTCCCCACACCTCTCCTTATCAAAGAAGGAGAGGTGAGGAGTCTCTTCCAACGACTCAACCACCGCAAAGCTGCAGGCCCAGACTCCGTCTCTCCCTCCACCTTGAAGCATTGCACCAACCAGCTGGCTCCGGTGTTCACTCAGATCTTCAACACCTCACTGGAGACCTGTCACGTACCAGTGTGCTTCAAGACTTCAGCCATTGTCCCAGTCCCCAAGAAGACAAGGATCACAGGACCTAACGACTACAGACCCGTCGCTCTGACATCTGTGGTCATGAAGTCCTTTGAGCGCCTTGTCCTGACCCACCTCATAGACATCACTGGCAACCTCCTGGACCCTCTACAGTTCGCCTACAGAGCCAACAGATCTGTAGACGATGCTGTAAACATGCGCTACACTTTGTCCTCCAGCACCTGGACTCCCCAGGATCCTACGCCAGGATTCTGTTTGTGGACTTCAGCTCTGCTCCATGACAAGCTCTCCCAGCTGAACGTGCCCGACTCCATGTGCAGGTGGATCACGGACTTCCTGACAGACAGACGGCAGTTCATGAGGCTGGGAAGCATGTCTCTGACACCCGGACTATCAGCACTGGCTCCCCTCAAGGCTGCGTTCTTTCCCCTCTGCTCTTCTCCCTGTACACTAACTGCTGCACATCTGGTCACCAGTCTGTCAAACTCCTGAAGTTTGCTGACGACACCACCCTCATCGGCCTCATCTCTGATGGGGATGAGTCAGCCTACAGAAGTGAGTTGGACCAGCTGGTATCATGGTGCAGCAGGAACAACCTGGAGGTCAACACTCTCAAAACAGTGGAGATGATAGTGGACTTCAGGAAAGACCCTCCTGCCCTCCCCCCATCATCATCTGTGACACTCCAGTGACCCCTGTGGAGTCCTTCCGCTTCCTGGGCACCACCATCACCCGGGAGCTCAAATGGGAGCAGAACATCAGCTCCCTCACCAAGAAGGCTCAGCAGAGGATGTACTTCTTGCGGCAGCTGAAGAAGTTTCACCTCCCTGTGAAGATGCTGGTGAACTTCTACACTGCCACCATTCAGTCCATCCTCACATCCTCCATGTCAGTGTGGTTTGCTGCAGCCACGGCCAGGGACAAGGCCAAGCTGCAGCGTGT